>NW_028137611.1:0-158000 GCF_965140915.1 Aythya marila
AAATCTTAGGTTGACTTCTTAAATGTTTTGCAGCCTGGAAGTTGTCCCCAGAAGGTAGACACGCGCACACCCCCCCAAAACCAGATGCCCATCTCCTCCGTGGTGCTGAGGCAGCAGCACGTGGAGAGCAAGAGACTGGGCTCCGGTCCTTCAGCCATGGTTCAGGTAAGCCAGCTCTAAACACCCCTTTCCTATTTCCTAGAGGAAAGAGCCTATTTCGTCCTTTCTTCTCTCCCATCGCTTGGTGTCTGAGCGAATTGCTCCCACTCTGCTCTCCCATCAAAAGTTGAAATTCTTGAGCAATAGAATCCCCCTCAAACCCAAGTGATTCTGAAGTGCCGCAATTGCTGTGCAGAATTTTACTTGACAAGCAGAAGCACTTGGAAAAATCATTTTAACTTGCAGGTTCCGTTGTGAAAGCGCAGCCCAGCGGGATGGAAATGGTGCTGTCTTTTTCTCCCCAGCTGCCGTCGCATCCTCTCCTTTCCCCTCCAGGGACGTGCAGGTTTTCTCCACGTTGCTCTGGGGGCAGCTTCCCAGCTCTTGTCCCAGCAAGGGGAGGTTCCTGGCCATGGAGGCCGTGGAGAAGGTCCCTCAGCTGGAAACATCATCGTGTTTCCTCCACTGTCTCGCCGTCTGCTGTCAGATGGATTTCTGTGAAGGGAGTGAGACTGAGCAAAAACTGCTACAGGTTCTTGGGGCTCTTTGCCCACACGTGGACCCCGTGGATGGCTTCAGGTCCCGCCGTTTCCCTCCCTCTGCTCCCCCCATCCCCAGACCCGGCCAGCAGCAGGGTTCAGCTCTGCCAGGCCCACCCACAAAGCCCCTCTCTTCCCACCCGGCCTGGAAACCAGCACCCAGCTGCAAACACACACTCTCCTCTCGGGCCAAGAGCAGCCTCCTGCTTCCTTAGGCCTTCTAAATGCTGCCAAATAACGTGGCCTGCTGTGTCTGCGTGGCAACAGAAGGGAACTTGAGGGACTTGAGGCTAGCCATGGAGGAGCCCAAGGTTCCTCTTGGATCGAGCCAACCCCCGGCTCCAAACTGAGATCTCATTGGAGAGGCCCCACTGTCCCCAGAACTACTTGCCTCCAAGGCTTGAGCCCCCAAGGGAACAGGGATGTGGATCACTCACCTGTTTTGCCGCCTCTGACGGCGTTCTTGCAGCTCTGAGCAATCAAAGCTCGGCTCACTGTGGATTGGGCGTCGGCGTCGGGAGCCTGGGTTTGAGCTCTGGTGGCTGAGGATGCAGTGTCAGCCTACATCCGGGTGGTCTGGCTCTGATAGGATAAGGGCACAGCTCCAAGGACAAAGGTTTGGACTTTGGCATTTTCTGCTTCTTGGGCGGACTGGCTCTTTTTTGCCTTTGGCAATGGCGTGCAGGGCCTGAAGAGGAGCTTCGGTGGTTGATGTTGAGCAGAGCTGGCCTCCTGGTGCATGTCTGTCCCAGTGGGAGAGGCATCGCTGGGCTCCTTGGGCAGGCTGGCTCTCTTACCTACGGGCAGCGGCGTTGAGAGCCTGGGCAGGAGCTTTGCTTCTTGAAGTTGCGCAGAGCTGGCCCCCTGGTGTATCTGTGTCCCAGAAACAGAGGGGTCGCTGGGCTCTTTGGGCAGGCTGGCACTCACACGTACAGCGCACGGCGTCGGGAGCCTGGGTTTGAGCTTTGGCATTTGCAGTTTTGAAGAGCTGGCCCCCTGGTCCGTCTGTGTCCCAGTAGTAGCGGTGTCGTCGCTGGGCTCCTGAGGCATGCTGCCCTCCGAGCTCGGCAGGGACAGCATGGGCACGATGGGTGTTTCTAGCGGGCCTGGGGCTTTCTGAGATTCAGGGCGCTTCACTCGCTCCGTCTCTGGCAGGGCTTCCAGGCTGGATAGCTTCCTGACTTCAGGAGGGGCTTTTGCTGCTTTTTGGCCCTTGCTCTCCTGACATTTTCCACATCTTTCAGCCTTTGCCCGGCCCTGGTCTTGCACCGGTTGCTGTTTTGGGCTCTTGTTTCCATTTCCTCCTGGGCTCTGTTTTGGGCGCAGTTCCTGTCTGCAGCTGGTTGTGCAAAAGCTCCTTTATGGCAGGAGGCAGCTTGGGCATCAGCGGCAGCCTGCCGAAAGGACAGAGCCAAAAGAATTCCTCCACCTGCACGACAGGAAGGGTGGCAGTTCAGGCCGTTTCTCTGGAATCGGGAAGGAGAGATGTCAGAAGCAAATTTCCATGACTCTGCTGTACCCGGGACACGCCGGGTGCTGAAGCCTCCTCCTGCGCTGTCCCAGGGGCCGCTGTGCTCCCCTCCCAGCCTCCATCTGCAGGGGCCTCGGCCCTCCTTGGCACCAGCCTCAGCCGGCTCAATCTTAGGCCGTGACGTGGTTTGGGGGCCAAGTTCTGGCAGAGAGGAGCTGGGTACAGCCAATTTTAGGGGTGTTTCGGATCCCCGACCTCCTGCAGCACCCAGGGCCGGGCACCTTGGGCACGTCACACGCCGGGGCTCCATTTTGCAGGCCCGGAGACAAGAGGCTGTGCTGAGCTGGCGCGAAGCTGTGGCACAAGAGGCGCCAGCAGCCGCTTTGTATCTCTCACCTTGGCTGGAAGACGACAACACAGCCCGTTCCTTCTCCTGCCCGACGTCCCTGCAGGCCTTGAGCTGCTCCCTGGGTGATAGCTGGGGCGCTCTGTCCATTTGAAAGCTGGCAAAAGAAGAGATCGGCGTGACCCAGGGCACCACCACTGCCCCCGATCTCACGGAGACATTTTCATGTTGCCATAGAGGCCCCGTCCCCAAGAACCGTCCTGGGAAGTGGGCAACAAAGAAGCCCAGGCCTCGATGGGAAGCAGGCGTTGCCTCAGCTCCTCCATCTGTCCGCTCAGATCCACCTCCCTGGCTGGGCACCCATGGGTGCAAGGAGCAAACGCTACTGAGCCCCAGCAGCGGTCACGAGCGGAAGACGATGACACGGCCAGAGAAGGTCAGGGAGGCCACGGCTGACACCCGCGACACCACCATGTCCATCAGCTGGGGGACCTGCAGGGGACGAGCAAGGAGATGGCAAATGTCCTCTGCCTGGCCTCTGCTCGGTCCTGGAGGTGCTCCCGGTGCTCAGCTGGAGGTGCTCCCGGATGTAGGCTGACACTGCATCCCAGACACATGAGCTCTCTGGAAGGCAAAGAAAATCAGGTCACGTGCTGCTTCTGGTGGCTGCCAGCCTTCCAGCACCCCCGCCCCCGCGTTTTGGTGGCAGAGGAAAAGAGCCGTCACATCTCCGTCCCCAAACGGAGACTCCCCCGAGTTGACCACAGAGCCAGGTCCTCCCCACAGAAAGCCCCAGATGAGGGTCAGCCGCGCTCCTGTAGTGCTGGGGGTGCTCGCACCTTGGTCACTGACGCCTCATATCGCAGAGACGTGCTCCATAGCACTGTTCTCCCAGCAGTCTAACGTGGAACGCCTCGTGCGAGCAGCTTGCTCCTTGCTGGCATCAGCCACCTGGGAGCTCCTCCTGCCCGAACGTCTCGGTACCTCTGGCGCAGGACCCATCGCGCAGCCTCTTGTCGATGGCCGTGTCGCGGTGACATCGTGGTGACGCGGGCAGTGCTGGCTGCTGCCCGCGGTGACGGCGGCACCAACAGGCTGCTGCCTGCCCAGGCACCTCTGTGCTGGGGGGAGGACATCAAAGAGTCGGAGGAATCGGAGGAGTCGCGCAATCGAGTCCTAAAATTGGAGAATTTGGAGAAATTGGAATCATAGGAACAGAATCACGGAATGGCAGAAATGGCAGAATAGGAGAAATCCCAGAATCCTAGAATTAGAGACATCAGAGCAGCCTCAGAAGTGGAATCGTAGGTGGAGGGAGATTGGTGGGACCTGAGGGGGGGAGGGCGTGGAGCCATGGGGGACACTGGGACATATGGGACTGGGGGGACATTTGGACACGGAGGGGACGTGGGACACATGGGGACATGGGGGGGACTTGGGGCTGGGGTGGGACATGGGATTTGGGGATGCCTAGACGTGGTAGGGACAGCGGGGGCTCGAGGGGACATGGAGGGGACGTATGGGAGTGGGGCGACATGGGGGGACATTGGGACATACGGGACTGGGGGAACGTGGGGTGTTTTGGTGGAGGGAGGTCTGCAGGAGGTGTTTGGGGAGGCTTGCGGGGGGGCTTGAGAGGATTGGGGACTCCTGGTGGATTGTGGGGGGGAGCTGAGGGGGCCCTGGCAGGTTTCTGGAGGGAGTTTGGGGGTGCAGGGGGGTGTTATGGGTGTCTGGGGGGGTGGAGACTCTGGTGAAGGGTTTTGGGGGATGGGGTGGCCGGGGGGTGTTTGGCGGGGCTCTGGAGGATTTTCTTGTGGGGGTGTTGTGGATGGGGACTTGAGGTGTTGGGGGGAACCCTGAGGGTGTTTGGGCGGAGCCGGGGGGGCTGAGTCAGTTGTTTTCCAAGCCACAGGAATGCCGACTTGGCTCAAGTTAGCTCAAGTTCCAGCAGAACTGAAGGGCGACAGACAGCGCGATGTTTCTAATAACAAGATGCTTCAACAGAAGAGAGGGTCGACAGATCACAAGATGTCGTCTATTTTGTCCTCATTATTATAACCACAAGATTTACTCTATCCTAAAGTGAGTTTATACAACGGCATTCCCCCCTTTTCTGGACAGTCTAGTAAATTCTTTTACTTAATATGAAAATTTGTCTTCCCAGTCTTACGCTATGGGGTACATATGATAGCCATGCACGTTTGTCGAGGAAGCTAACATGGACATGCGTTGTAACAACTTCCAATTCCGAACAAGCAATGCAAAAGACAGTATTAAACTTATACCAACTAATAGGAATAAAACAATACTTGGGTGTCTCGAGGTGTTCAAAATCCCAGTTGCAGTTGGCGACCATCCAGAGTGTATCCCATCAGTTGTGATTTGGGTCTTGTTTTACTCTCTGCAAAACTCTGCTTACTTCCTTTGTATCACAATGGACAGTGATTAGAGTCTTCTCTCCATTTTCCTGAATGCCTTTTAAAATTGTAGTAACTTACGATCCATTGTGTTGTTAGACTTGATCGGCTGGTGGGATACCCCTGGTGCCAAATAGAGAAAGTCACAGCCAACGGTTCTGACAGTTACAAAGAGAAAAGTTAGCGTGAGTTTTGCTACGGAGAGTTCTGTTCTCCTTATCTACTTCTACAAAATCACAAGCAGTTCTTAAACACGCACAGCCTTGACCAATATACACAAGCACATTCTGGCACTGGAGCCACAGCTCCAGCGCTGGCGAACTTGATACGGAGCCATCTTGCGCCCTCTGCCCCCCAGGGGAAATCTTAGGTTGACTTCTTAAATGTTTTGCAGCCTGGAAGTTGTCCCCAGAAGGTAGACACGCGCACACCCCCCAAAAGGAGATGCCCATCTCCTCCGTGGTGCTAAGGCAGCAGCACATGGAGAGCAAGAGACTGGGCTCCGGTCCTTCAGCCATGGTTCAGGTAAGCCAGCTCTAAACACCCCTTTCCTATTTCCTGGAGGAAAGAGCCTATTTCGTCCTTTCTTCTCTCCCATCGCTTGGTGTCTGAGCGAATTGCTCCCACTCTGCTCTCCCATCAAAAGTCGAAATTCTTGAGCAATAGAATCCCCCTCAAACCCAAGTGAGTCTGAAGTGCCGCAATTGCTGTGCAGAATTTTACTTGACAAGCAGAAGCACTTGGAAAAATCATTTTAACTTGCAGGTTCCGTTGTGAAAGCGTCCAGCAGGATGGAAA
This sequence comes from Aythya marila, assembly GCF_965140915.1. Lineage (NCBI taxonomy): Eukaryota > Metazoa > Chordata > Aves > Anseriformes > Anatidae > Aythya > Aythya marila. The sequence goes on from NW_028137611.1 coordinate 5,734, forward strand.
TGGTGCTGTCTTTTTCTCCCCAGCTGCCGTCGCATCCTCTCCTTTCCCCTCCAGGGATGTGCAGGTTTTCTCCACGTTGCTCTGAGGGCAGCTTCCCAGCTCTTGTCCCAGCAAGGGGAGGTTCCTGGCCATGGAGGCCGTGGAGAAGGTCCCTCAGCTGGAAACATCGTTGTGTTTTCCTCCACTGTCTGTCCGTCCTCTGTCAGATGGATTTCTGTGAAGGGAGTGAGACTCTGAGCAAAAACTGCTACAGGTTTTTGGGGCTCTTTGCCCACACGCGGACCCCGTGGATGGCTTCAGGTCCTGCCGTTTCCCTCCCTTGGTTTGAGCTTTGGCAGCTGATGCACAGAGCTGGCCCCCTGGTGTGTTGGTGTCCCAGTAGTAGAGGCATCGCCTGGCTCCTTGGGTGGTTTGGCTCTAATACCTATAGGCAACAGCGTGTATAGGGCCTGGGTAGGAGCTTTTGTGGTTGAAGATGTACACAGCTGGCCCCTTGGGCGGTCTGTGTCCCAGAAGTAGAGGGGTCGCTGGGCTCCTTTGGCAGGCTGGCGCTCATACCTATAGGCAACGGTGTGAAGAGCCTGTGTACGAGCTTTGGTGGTTGAAGATGAGCAGACGTGGCCCCTTTGTGTCGCAGAAGTCAAGGGGTCGCTGGGTGCCTTGGGCAGGCTGGCTCTAATACCTACAGGGCACGGCACTGGGAGCCTGGGTTTGAGCTTTGGCATTTCGCCATTGGAAGAGCTGGCCCCCTGGTGTGTCACTGTCCCAGAAGCAGAGGGGTCCTTGGAATTGGATGCTTCCTCCAGAAGAGATCGGCGTGACCCAGGGCACCACCACTGCCCCCGATCTCACGGAGACACTTTGACGTTGCCATAGAGTCACTGTCCTTAAGGACCATCCTGGGAAGTGGGCGACAAAGAAGCCCAGGCCTCGATGGGAAGCAGGCGTTGCTTCCCATCCACCTCCCTGGCTGGGCACTCATGGGTGCAAGGGCAAATGCTACCGAGCCCGAGTAGCGGCCACAGCCGCAAAGATGCTCACTCGGGGAAGATGGTGACACAGTCAGAGAAGGTCAGGGAGGCCACGGCTGACACCGGGGACACCACCATGTCCATCAGCTGGGGGACCTGCAGGGGATGAGCATGAAGATGGCAAATGTCCTCTGCCTGGCCTCCACTAGGTCCTGGAGGAGCCCAGGGCAGCGGGAGCCAGCAGGACCGCAGCTCTTGGCCACCCCGAGAGGCTGGCCAGGAGCTCCAACCCAAGAGGTTGGAATCTGAACCCTCTGACGATGTTCTTGCAGCTCCGGGCAATCAAAGCTCGGGTCACCGTGGATGGGGTGATGGCGTCGGTAGCCTGGGTTTGAGCTTTGGCATTTTGCGTTTGCAAGAGCTGGCCCCCTGGTCTGTCAGGGTCCCAGTAGCAGAGGCGTCGCTGGGCTCCTTTGTTGCCTTCATTGGCAGTGGCGACCTGGTTCAGGAACGGCACGGCGACCAACCGCAGGCCGCTCGGGCCATCAGCTCACGGACGCCAATGTGGTCGATGGCAAATGGCGTTTATTGCTGAGTTGCACAGTGTTATATAGCTTGGGTTCACAACGACACTTGCGTCTGCTTCCATCATAAACTACACGCTATTGCCTATGAAGGGAGGGGCTCTAGCTTTCCGTACAGCGCGATATCTTTGGGCTGCCAGACCCTACCTACCTACATTTCCCCCCTCCCTATGTGTAACTAAATTAGCTTAAATATAACAATCAAAAAAACTCTGCTCCTGTCTTAGTTCTATGCTTTACAACAATCTTCGGACGTAGACATCGTAGCTTGAATAAAAAGCATAAGGCACAAGAAACAGGAGAAAACTAGGGGGTAACTGGTCATAATGGGGTGTAACTTGGGATAACTGGGGATAACACTGAGTAAATACACTCTGAGCAGTTGCTGGTGTTCTGCCAACATGATGTTAACTTTCTCTAGCTGGCTTTTAACAGAGGACACAAGCGTGTTTAGTATACAAGGTCCAAAGATCAGTGTTAGGATCATTGCGATCGGCCCTACTAAGGCAGATATCAGGGGGGTTAACCACGGTGAATGGTTAAACCATGATTCAAACCATCCTTGTTGGGCTTGTCTTGTCACTGGGGTATACGGATTATGGGGTCGTCCGATGATCCTGTCCTGTGAACAGAAACTCCCAGTTTTCCTTAGTTTTATTCTGAAGGTGTGGTTTGATGGGCTTAAGCGGACGCCATTTGATTCTGCCATCTTTTCTGACTGCAGCATGCCCTCGCCCTGTCAGACCTGATTTCCACCCTTGTTCTTGTTATATATGGAGTGGTAATTCGTGTCAGAAAAATGGTTGATGTTAATAAAGAAGGGGGAGATTTGGGAATGTTTAGAGGAAACAAGGGTGATTGAGGCGACGCCCTGCCGTTTGGGGTTGCTTGTTTTCTCCACTGTTAAGGCATGGAAGTTGCTGGGGGGGTTGCTGGTTAGAACTGTTAACATTTATTGTTGAATGTTATATGATACTAATATTATTAGTGTGATTTCAAGGGTTAACGGAACGTGGGAAAAGCAATCCCGTTTTGTTGCTTTCGGGAACCTTGTGGTGGGCAGAGCATGTGCAGAAGAAGAGGAGACAGTCGAAGCCGCTCCTGCAGTCTGGAACAAAAGGTTGCTAATGGTGATGGGGAAACCGTGAGCCTTTCACCCACAAGGACCACCACAAAGAGAATTCTGACATGAAGCGGGGATAGGATATCCGTATGTATAGGCATACTGGGGTTTCTTGTAAAGATGTAACAGCAATGTCCTCTATAGATTTGGGAAGTTGGATGGGTGCGTGTGCGTGTTGGTAGAGCATAGAGTCCCCGTGCACCCAGCGCTGTTTACTTGCCTTTTATAAATATTCTTTTATGCTACTAAATTCAGAGTTGAGACTTCATTTATAACAAATTGGTGACCCCGATGTGATCTTGGACTTTGGATCTGCGACCGGTAAAGGGAGGTGCCCCATCTAGTGGCCCTTGCCGATAGCGGCGCTAGAGTTCAACAAGATTTTGAACATAAGAGGCAAGTAACAAAATAATAATAATAAAAAAAGAGCTCTCCATCAGTGACCCGTAATCTTGCGCGCGAAGACCCGAACAAAGAGGATTTGTGAGTATACCGTTCGGTTGGGTGGGATTCGGCTGTGTGACTGTGTAAGGGTGTGACTGAGATGGAACGTAGTTCTGAAGTGAGTGCGGAGGTCTTCTAAGCACGGTTCTGATCTCCCGCGAGGGACTCGGCCGGTGAAGGACCGAAGCGATCGGTCCAGGAATTCGTGGGTGGGTTAACCACTTGCAAGACGCCTCTACGCAAACACAGCTAGGGATTCAGAACCTCTTTAAGGTTTCCAGGGATTTGGAACTTATTTGAAGCTTCCAGGGATTCGGAACCTCTTAGAGGATTCCAGGGATTTGGAACCTCTGAGAGGGCTCCAGGGATTCAGAACTTACTTGAAGGTTCCAGGATGGGTCTGGGGGAAAGTAGATTCTCTGACCTGGGAGACTCAGAGAGCCCATTATGGACAATGTTAATATATTGGGATGTTTGGGAATGGAGGAAAGGAAAAAATAAAGAGAAAATGGCTCAATTTTGTGTGATAAAATGGCCAAAGGAACCTTTAAGGCCGCATGTTTTTTGGCCAGTTTTTGGATCCTTTGAGGATTGGGTATGTCAGGCATTAAACGGCTATGTTAACTCCAAGGAGCCTTTTAACCAAGAAGAAAGCGATGATGCGGCTCTATGGGTAGGAGCCTCAAACGCATTTCCCCCAAAACAAATATTCGCTTTAAATACAAGAACCGACAGGGGAAAGGAAGAATGGGAACCTCTGGATAATATACCCCCTCCCTGTTCATGGCAACCAGAACTGCCACGTTTTGAAAGTCGATTGCCCGTGGCCCCTGTTCTCTATCCCTCTCCTCCTGCACAAAGGACTAGAAGTAAGATACGGGCCACAGAAAGGGAGGAAAGTGAAACGGGAGGCTGGACTGATGATGTAGGAGGCCTTTGCCCTTTGAGGGAGGTAGCCCTTGGGGGGAACCAGGGGGGAATAGGGTTTGTAGTGGTTCCTTTGAAGACGTCGGATGTAAGAAATTTTAAGAAGGAAATGGGAAACCTTTCAGATGAGCCTTTAGGAGTTGCCGAAAGATTGGACCAGTTCCTAGGTCCAAACACGTAGACCTGGGAAGAAATGCAGTCCATATTAGGAATCCTCTTCACTAGAGAAGAAAGAGGAATGATCAGGCAAGCAGGAATGAGACTGTGGGAAAGACAAAACCAGGGAGGTCCTCCAGGGGATGTGAAATGGCCAAATACCAACCCTAAGTGGGATCATCAGGCTGCTCAGGGGAGGCAAAATATGAGGGAGCTTAGGACCATAATGCTACAAGGGATAAAGGAATCGGTTCCAAGGGGACAAAATATAAATAAAGCTTTTAATGAGTGTCAGTGCAGAGACGAATCTCCAACTGAAGGGTTAGACAGGCTGAGAAAAAGCCTTCAGATGTACTCGGGGATAGATCCTGATTCCCCTGCAGGAGGGGCACTGTTGAGAACCCAGTTTGTAGCAAAATCCTGGGAAGACATCGGAAAGAAATTGGAGAAACTTGATGATTGGCATGAAAAAGGATTAGAAGAATTCTTGAGGGAAGCACAAAAGGTCTATGTGAGGAGAGATGGGGAAAAACAGAAGGGAAAAGCAAATGTTTTTACGGCAGCAATAAGGGAATGTCAAAAACCAAGTGGACAGGAAAGCAGGAAAGGATCAGGAAAAAACCAGGGTGAAAGAGAACCCATGGCTAAATGGAAAGGACAGCAAGATAGAATCCCGATCTGTTACTATTGTGGCAAAAAGGGGGAAAAAAAAAGAAACAGGATGAAGAAATGTTTAAGGAAGACTAGGGGTGTCAGGGGCTATATCTTTTGGGACCCGAACATCGAGTGAGCCCTTGATAAAATTATTAATAGGTCCCCAGAGGGAAGAGGTGTATTTTTTGGTAGATACTGGAGCGGAGAAATCAACAATTAGAAAATTACCAAAAGGGGTTAAGGAAGGAAAGAGGAATACCATGGTAGTAGGAGCAAAAGGTGAGCCCTTCAAGGTTCCTCTATTGGAAAATATAGAAATAGTTTCTTCTCTGATTCTATGTCTCAGTGACCTATTGCTGATGCCTGAGGCTGAGCACAATCTGTTAGGAAGGGACTTACTATTAAGATTAGGGTTGGAAATCAAGAGCCGGGGGGAGAACTAAAAATTCAGCTATATACCCTAACCCAAGAAGATGAGGGAGAAATAGACCCACAAGTATGGTATCAAGAGGGAGATTCAGGAAAATTAGATATGGAACCCTTGGTAGTAGAAGTAGTGGATCCACAACAGCCAATAAGGATTAGGCAATATCCTATCCCATTGGAGGGGAAAAGACTCAAAGCAGTTATAGACAGGTTGCTCCAAAAGGGGATGCTGGAACCGTGTATGTCCCCACAGAATACCCCCATTTTGCCAGTAAAAAAGGCTGATGGATCATATAGGTTGGTTCAGGATCTTAGGGCTGTGAATCAGCGAAGCATAACCAAATTTCCAGTGGTGGCTAACCCATACACTTTAGTAAACCACCTAACACCTCAGCATAAATGGTATAGTGTAATAGATTTGAAGGATGCTTTCTGGGCCTTCCCATTAAGTGAAGGGTCGCGGAATTACTTTGCCTTTGAATGGGAAGACCCCGAAACAGGAAGGCGACAACAGCTTAGATGGACTGTACTTCCTCAGGGATTTACTGAATCGCCAAATTTATTTGGCCAAACCTTAGAAAAATTGTTTCAACTTTTTGAGGTAAAGGGGGAAGTGAAATTGTTGCAATATGTGGATGACCTATTAATAGGTGGGGAGACTGAAAAAGAGACACGGAGGACCACTAAAAGGAAATAGGGTACTTAGGACATTGGCTTAGCCAAGGAAAGAAAAAATTGGATCCTGACAGGGCATCTGGGATTTTAGCCCTGTCATCACCCAAAACAAAGAAGGAAGTGAGGCAACTGCTGGGCCTCTTGGGATATTGTAGGCCCTGGATTGAAGGGTTTAGTGAAAAGGCAAAGTTTTTATATGAAAAATTGACTGGAGAAAAAAATGAAGTGGAATGAGGCAGATGAGGAAAAGTTGAGGTTGATCAAGAAAACGTTAATAGAAACTCCAGTGCTGAGCCTCCCAGATTTAGAAAGACCCTTTTATTTATTTGTAAATGTTTCTAACCAAACTGCATATGGAGTACTACCTCAAGAATGGGCAGGAATCAAGAAACGTGTGGGATATTGTTCCAAACTATGAGACCCTGTGAGGAGGGGGTGGCCAGTGTGCTTCCAGGCAATTGTGGCTACTGCCTTACTGATTGAGGAAGCTAGAAAAGGCACTTTTCGGGCACCTCTGAAGATACAGACTCCACATAATGTTAGGGGAGTACTCCAGCAAAAGGCTGAGAAATGGTTAACTGATAGTAGGATGCTGAAGGATGAGGCCATCCTGATCCACTCCCCTGATTTAGAACTAAAAGTAACTGCTGCACAGAGTCCTGCCCAATTTCTATATGGGGAACCCCTAACAGAACTACAACATAACTGCATGGAAGCGATTGAATTGCCAACCCAAATCCGACCCGATCTCGAGGAGGCAGAATTAGAAACAGGGGGAAAATTATTTATTGATGGATCATCCAAAGTAGTAGATGGAAAAAGAAGATCAGGGTATGCCATCATAAATGGAGATATGGTCCTAATAGAATCGGGACCACTCAGCGCTGCCTGGTCCGCTCAAGCACGTGAACTTTATGCATTATTACGAGCCCTAGAAGTATTGAAAGGAAAAAGTGGCACTATTTATACAGACTCTAAATATGCTTGTGGAATAGTCCACCCATTTGGGAAAATTTGGGAAGAAAGGGGACTCATAGGCACACAGGGAAAAGGGCTGATTCACCAACCTTTAGTTACTCAAATATTGCAGGCGTTGAGAGGGCCTAGGGAGATTGCTGTGGTACATGTCAGAGGACATCAAAAGGGAACTGGCTTCCACATAAGAGGGAATAATAACCTAGCGGATAGAGAAGCTAGGGAAGCAGCTCTTAGGAAGCATGATGTAGTCCTAACCCTACAAGAAAGGGATAGCGGAAAAGGGACACAAGAGAAAAAGTATGCGTGGAGCCATGGGGGACACTGGGACGTATGGGACTGGGGTGACATTTGGACACGGAGGGGATGTGGGTTGGGGGGACGTGGGACACGTGGGGACATGGGTGGCACATGGGAGGGATGTGGGGCTGGGGTGGGACGTGGGATTTGGGGATGCCTAGACGTGGTAGGGACAGCGGGGGCTCGAGGGGATATGGGGGACATGGAGGGGACGTATGGGAGTGAGGCGACATGGGGGGACATTGGGACATATGGGACTGGGGGAACGTGGGGTGTTTTGGTGGAGGGAGGTCTGCAGGAGGTCTTTGGGTGGTTTGGGGAGGCTTGCGGGGGGGCTTGAGAGGTTTGGGGGCTCCTGGTGGATTGTGGGGGGGAGCTGAGGGGGCCCTGGCAGGTTTCTGGAGGGAGTTTGGGGGTGCAGGGGGGTGTTATGGGTGTCTGGGGAGGGGGGAGGCTCTGGTGAAGGGTTGGGGGGGCCGGGGGGGCCGGGGGATGTTGGTCAGGGGCCCTTGCAGTGGTAGAGGGGCTCTGGAGGATTTTCTCATGGGGGGGTTGCGGATGAGTCTTGAGGTGTTTAGGGGGGGCCCTGGTTTGTGTTGGGGGGGAGGCTGGTGGGCTTTGGGGGGGACCCTGAGGGTGTTTGGGCGGAGCCGGGGGGGCTGAGTCAGTTGTTTTCCAAGCCGCCGGAATGCCGACTTGGCTCAAGTTAGCTCCAGGAATGCCGAGTTGGCTCAAGTTAGCTCAAGTTTCAGCAGAACTGAAGGGTGACAGACAGCGCGATGTTTCAATTAACAAGATGCTTCAACAGAACAGAAGGTCGACAGATCACAAGATGTCGTCTATTTTTGGCGACCATCCAGAGTGTATCCCATCAGTTGTGATTTGGGTCTTGTTTTACTCTCTGCAAAACTCTGCTTACTTCCTTTGTATCACAATGGACAGTGATTAGAGTCTTCTCTCCATTTTCCTGAATGCCTTTTAAAATTGTAGTAACTTACGATCCATTGTGTTGTTAGACTTGATCAGCTGGTGGGATACCCCTGGTGCCAAATAGAGAAAGTCACAGCCAACGGTTCTGACAGTTACAAAGAGAAAAGTTAGCGTGAGATTTGCTACGGAGAGTTCTGTTCTCCTTATCTACTTCTACAAAATCACAAGCAGTTCTTAAACACGCACAGCCTTGACCAATATACACAAGCACAGTCTTTTGACTAGGATTTGGATGAATTTCAAAGTGGCAAACACCTTGCTCCGTGTCAAGGCATACCTCCTGAGCATCAATTGTATTGCTTTCACCAATAACTCCTTGTTGTTCCCGGCTAACACATGACTCTAGATTTCCAGGCTGCCGTTTCCCATTCTCCATCCGTGCCCATGTTCTGTGCTCCGAAGGACAGAGCACTGTCTTCTCACGGTTTAATCAATGATCGGGGGGATAACATAAACTGTGGCATTACGTATAGTAAGCACGAAGGCAGTAGCCATGTTAACAATGGGATCATAGGTAAAATTTACCAGACTAAAATCCCCGTTACTTTCTCGAGGGTCGTTCCATTAATCATTCGGCACCCTATTTTAATTTCGGCCCCCGTGGTTTTCTTTGGTGTGTCCACTCTTCCCCTAATTTTCGCCATTCTGATGGTGTATAGAAATGGTTACCATTTGTTCACCAGATGACCATAAGTGCTAACTTTCCATTAATGCTCTTCTCCTCTGTTGTTACGGCTGCGGTCCAAGGCCACTCACCATTCTCTGTTATCATAGAGGCACCTTCCTGAATCACAATTACAACTATAAGCCATAGAAACAAAACAACTCTAGCAACACCATTTCTGCCAACTATTCCCAAATACTCCCGACCGTCATGTCCTCGTTTTGTTCGACTAAGTTTCAGTTTCAGTTCATCGTCACCTGGCATTACTTTGCAGGGGGCTTCTGGAGCTTTCTTCACTCGGGAATGGTGGATCCAAGCGGCTTGTTCTCTAATCTTGATAGCAGTGTGAGTTGTCAGCAACGCTTGATACGGTCCATTCCATTTTTCCTCTAGGGGTTGTCCTGAAAAAGTCTATATAGACATAATCCCCAGGCTTAAAGGGGTGGATTGCTTCATCCAACCCTCTAGCCCTGCTCCCTAAAACAAATGGATGTACTTAATTGTTTCTGAAGTTCAGCTATATAAGCATATAAATATTCTGATCCCAACTGCGTTAGATCCTCTCCACTAAATAGAAATTGATATGGCCTTCCATCTAAGATTTCAAAGGGACTCAAATTCTCTTTTATTCTAGGTTTAACTCTGATTCTAAGTAATGCTAAAGGGAGGGATTGAGGCCATGTCAAATTAGCTTCTTGTCCAATTTTAGCTACTTGTTGTTTAACTAAATGGTTTGTTTTTTCTACCTGTCCACTTGTCTGTGGTCTATAAGGAGTATGTGTTGTGGTTTTACCGTGCTGGGCAGCTAAACCCCACAACCGCTCTCTCACTCCCCCTCTTTAGATGAGGAGGGGGAGAAATAAAGCAAAGAACGACTCGCGGGTTGAGATAAGGACGCTTTAATTAAAGGGAAATAATTATAATAATTAAATAAAGATTATTATGAACTAAACAATTTAAGTAAAGGGAAAGGGAACAGGGAGGGGGAAAGGGGAAATAAAAATAAAGGAAGGAAAACAAACAAATAAAACAAATGAAGGCTATGTGGAAGTGCAGAGGACAGAACTTACCTCTACTTCCCACAAATGAGCGATGCTTGAGCGCGTCCTTGAAGCAGGGCCTCAACGCACGTAGCCGGTGTTCGGGAGGAGGACCGACGTTTTCACAAGGAGCGCCCACCCCTCCCCTCTGCTGCCTGTTTCCACCTTTTCTTGCTGAGTGTGACATCACCTGGTATGGAATATCCCTTTGGTTGGTTTAGGTCAGCTGCCCTGGTGATGTTTCTCCTCTCCCTTTTTGCCCACCCCCTAGGAGGGTTAGAGAGAGGCCCGATGCTGTGCCAGCACTGCTCAGCAGGAGACACAACACTGGTGTGATAACACTGCTGTTCCAGCTACAAGTACAGAGTACGGCACTGTATGGGCTGCTGCAGGGAAAGTTACCATTCCAGCCAGAGCCAGTACAGTATGTAGTTGCCAATCTACCTTTAGAATCTTACTTATCTGTTGTACCACTTGTGCACAAAAATGTGAACGTCTACCAGAAGACATTGCTACTGGAATCCCAAAGCTGTTGAAGGATTTTTTGAAACAGCAAAAATCCCATGGCTTGCTGCAGCTGAGCAAACCAAGCTACCAGGGCAACTGAGAAGTTCCCATGACAGTGTTCCCACATCGCCCAATTGAGGAATTTAGAAAAATATTGTTACCAGCAGCTGGCTTCAAGGACAAGGTCTACGTGACTGCTAATCACAAGGGGGTTGTTTTCTTGCAGGTGGGGTTGTTTTCTTGTAGTTGTTTGTCTGAGTGCTTTTGACCAATAATCTTGTGTGAATCACTGTCCGCCCCTCTTAAGTTCACTATAAAAGTTAGGCTATTCGGGCAATAAAATGGAGCATGATCGGACTCTACTGGTGTCTGTCGTGCTTTTGGCCATGCTTCCTGCAACACAAAGCGTGGTATTATTTCATTTACCAAGACTTCAACCACTTCTCTTGCTTTCTTTGTTCGACAGGGAAAGGCTTCGGGCCTTCCTGAAAACGTGTCAGTCAGAACCAGTAAATAACGATACCCCCCTTTTCTAGGGGGTTCTGAAAAATCAATTTGCCGCTGTTGCCCCGGATAATTTCCTTTACCGATTATTCCAAATTTTATTCTCTTCTTAGTATTGGGGTTATTGTGTAAACAAATGCTACATTGCTGAGTTACTTGTTTTATCGTTGTATATAAATTTCGTCCCACTAAGGTCTGACTCAGGCTCTTATGCAATGTGTCAGCTCCCCAGTGTGTTTTATTGTGTTCTGTAAGAACTCTGGGCCATGTCAAATTAGAGGGTATTATTACGCGGTTATCTTTTACATATACCCATCCATCTGGTTTCATTTTACCTTTCAAATCTTCAATTAATTTTAAGTCTTCTTTGGTATAATTTGGCTTTTGGTTCATGTATATAGTTTGGATTTTACCATCTGGTATCAAAGACAATGCCTTCACCTCAGTTATTTCAGCTGCCCGCTTAGCCTCCTGATCTGCCAATCCATTTCCAATTTCAAAATCGGCAATTTTGGTGTCCCCGACAATGCATGATAGCTACCTTTTCTGGTTGTTTTACTGCCTCTAACAATTTTAAAAATTCTTCAGCATGTTTTATCTGTTTTCCCTGAGCGGTCAGCAATCCACGTTCTTTCCAAATCGCTCCATGAGCATGTACCATGCCAAATGCATATTTCACGCGAAAATGCGTGAAAAAGCCACCATTTGGGGAATTCCAAAATCCTTTCCAACCTAAATCACAGAATCACAGAATTTCTAGGTTGGAAGAGACCTCAAGATCATCGAGTCCAACCTCTGACCTAACGCTAACAGTCCCCACTAAACCATTTCCCTAAGCTCTACATCTAAACGTCTTTTGAAGACTTCCAGGGATGGTGACTCCACCACTTCCCTGGGCAGCCTGTTCCAATGCCTCACAACCCTTTCAGTAAAGAAGTTCTTCCTAACATCTAACCTAAAACTCCCCTGGCTCAACTTAAGCCCATTCCCCCTCGTCCTGTCACCAGGCACGTGGGAGAACAGACCAACCCCCACCTCGCTACAGCCTCCCTTGAGGTACCCATAGAGAGCGATAAGGTCGCCCCTGAGCCTCCTCTTCTCCAGGCTGAACAAGCCCAGCTCCCTCAGCCGCTCCTCGTAGGACTTGTTCTCCAGGCCCCTCACCAGCTTCGTCGCCCTTCTCTGCACCCGCTCAAGCACCTCGATGTCCTTCTTGTAGCGAGGGGCCCAAAACTGAACACAGTACTCGAGGTGCGGCCTCACCAGAGCTGAGTATAGGGGGACGATCACCTCCCTAGCCCTGCTGGTCACACTGTTCCTGATACAAGCCAGGATGCCGTTGGCCTTCTTGGCCACCTGAGCACACTGCTGGCTCATATTCAGCCGACTATCAACCATCACTCCCAGGTCCTTCTCTGCCTGGCAGCTCTCCAACCATTCCTCTCCCAGCCTGTAGCTCTGCTTGGGGTTATTGCGCCCCAGGTGCAGGACCCGGCACTTGGCCTTGTTGAACTTCATGCAGTTGACCTCAGCCCATCGGTGCAGCCTATCCAGATCCTCCTGCAGAGCTTTCCTACCCTCAAGCAGATCGACACACGCACCTAACTTGGTGTCATCTGCAAACTTACTGAGGGTGCACTCAATCCCCTCATCCAGATCATTGATAAAGATATAAAGAGGACCGGCCCCAGCACCGAGCCCTGGGGGACGCCACTAGTGACTGGCCTCCAACTGGACTTGGCTCCATTCACCACGACTCTTTGGGCCCGGCTATCCAGCCAGTTTCTAACCCAACGAAGCGTGCGCCAGTCCAAGCCAAGAGCAGCCAGTTTCTTGAGGAGAATGCTGTGGGAGACGGTGTCAAAAGCCTTGCTGAAGTCAAGGTAGACCACATCCACAGCCTTTCCCTCATCCACCCAGCGCGTCACTTTGTCATAGAAGGAGATCAGGTTCGTCAAGCAGGACCTATAGATATCTCACCTTACGAGATGTCATATGGAATGCCATATTCCCAAGGAATGCCATTGGACTATTCTTTGATAGAGAATTATGAAAGTCAGAAATACATGATCGTGACAGAGAAACAACTACAACAATGAAGGGAAAAGGGAATTTTACCACAAAACGCCCCACTGGGGTTTGCTATTCATAAGATACAAGCAGGAGACAAAGTCTTAATAAAAACCTGGCGGGAAGAATCACTGAACCCCCGAGGGGAGGGACCGTCCCTTGTTTTACTTACTACTGAAACAGCTGTGAGAACAGCACAAAGGGGTTGGACCCATGCATCCAGAGTAAAGGGACCAATAACTACCGAAGCTTGGAAGGTTGAGCCCACTCCTGGGGAACTGGAAATAAGGCTAAAGAGGGACTAATATTCTGGCAACAAGGCTCTGCATGAATTAAGGGCACCAGATAAAGAGGACAAGCCTGAAGGGAGGAAAGGGAGAAGACAAGACCGGGGCAGGACCCAGGACCCTCCAGTGCGGTGTGTATGGTCTACCGAGGGAGGCAACCCCTATGGGTATTGACTGCCGAGTGAGAGGGCCTCGACCGGACTTCTCCCGCACTAAAGCCCGGTTGTCCTGAGAAAATAACATAAGAACCTTTTTTTAAAAACCCGTGTACAATTGTGCTTAGTTTTCCAGGAGCTGGATCACCCCAAAAAGCTGAACAGTAACACAAGCCCAAATGAACCCTGAAAGCAGGCCCAAGCCCTTGATTGAAGGCGTTTCCAAGACCCTCAGCATTGCAAAGGATAAGAAATGCTATACTACTGGTATTGTTTTTACAGGGGCAGTTGAGCCATGGGCAAGACTGGAGGAATAACTCTTTCATTCTGGGGGAGGAAGTGGCCAAGACCTTTAACCTTAGTAACTGCTGGGTTTGTGGAGGACTGGGGGGGAACTGAAAGCTGGCCCTGGGTAGCTGGCCCGGTCGAACCCAAGTAGTGGGTTAATAATTTGAGTGAAGTTCATAATGGGACACAATTTTGGAAAGAGGAAGGAGGCCCATGGCAATTGCACTCGTCAGATCGGCGTAGATACTGTTTAAACAGAACAGGAACGTTAGCGGTAGGAAAAAGCATTTGTAATTGGACTCTGTCTCCCGGATATGATTGTACTGGTCCTGAATGTGGACCTCTAAACTGTACAGCACGTAGTGCGAAATGGAACGCCACACATGTCCAGCTGAGAAAGGGCACTTGGCTGAAATGCTCATACAGGGAATTTTTGGGATCTGGCTGTGAAACCGTGGCAAGAGCACAAGCAGGGGGCCAATTTGACGCTCAGATCTTGAGCCGTCAGCGTGATAACGCCACTAAGGAACAGCATGTGGTAAGGGTCTACCCCTGGAGATGGCAGGATGAGAATGGGAGGTGAGTTTTCTTTAAACATTTCTGGTCAGCTCGTAATATGACAGGCCGCCAAGGAAAACTTGATTGTAATTGTAAGCGGGAATCCAATGCGGGAGCTTGGAGGTGTGCATATACGAGTACAAATGGGGCAGACATTGTAACAGGACCACTTGGTAACGAGAACACTGTATTTTCACGCTCCAATAAATAAAGAAGGATGGGATGGTCCTTTTCCAAATGGGACGTGGGCTCTAAAGGGTCGTTATTGGGTGTGTGGCAAACATGCCTACAAGAGGCTACCCGAAAACTGGTTGGCAATACGCTGTGTGGGGTACATGCGGGTGCGAGACCCTCCGATTAACGGCGCGGGGAAGCAAGTGATCGACTCAATATGAGTGGTAATACAAGCGTCAACTTTATTGCGCAGATATCCGTATATTTATACACACAACTATAATTATGCCTACTGGTCACTAGCCTAGTGGCTAAGCCTAAAAGTGTTGCAAACAATATTGTTTCTCCTACTTGCGGTTACAGCGCATAAGCTACTCCCTTGTTTTCCCAGGCCTCACATCCCCGTTTCTCTCTCTCTCAAGGACAGACTGCTCCTTGCATATTTGCACAAGAATGCTTCTCATCCGGCCCACTCCATGGCTATAAACTCTGCATTTTCTTTGCCTTGCTTGTACAGTTCCTCTAGGGACCCGTGCCCTTGCTCTTTGAGCCAGTCTTCAACAATTCCCCCTTTTTCTTTTTTGTCATCTTTGTTACCGCCTTCATAATACAATGATAAGCTATCTTGACAACAATGATTATCTGCAGTATAATAAGCAGCAATGTCAAACCCTCCTTAATAAGGGATAGAAGCCAAAGGGAAAGGTCACCAAACAAGGATTTCAACCAGGTATCAAACGGGTTAACATTCATTCACATGTTCTTTTAGCCAATCCAACCTTTTATGGATCGACTCACTATGATCTGACAAATTAAAACAGCACATTCCTTCAAAGTCCTCACAACCGTGTCCTTGGGCCAGCAGCAAGAAATCAATGGCTGCCCGATACAGCAACACTGAGTGTCATAGACTGTCCATATCATCCATCATTTGAGAGAGGATGTCGGTAGTTGCGTTGAACTGTTTCACTGTCCAGCACGCCAACTTTTCTATCTGTGTCAGTGACCACGTGGCTGCTAGTCCTGGTATGAAGAAGGAGGCAAATATTCGTGTGGTTGCTGATCATAATTCAACATCATCTTTACAGTCAGGTGTTAGACCATGAGTGTCTCTTTTCACTTACTGGACCATGAGTGTCTCTTTTCACTTACTGGACGTCGTCTTGGAGATATTCAACCAGTCCTGGTGGCGACATGCAAATAATCCCGATCGACCAAGGTAGCAGGGACCTCTGTACGCATTCGCCGGTATCCCCTGCCATGCTCGGTCTCCACAAATTGTCATCCATTCCATGAAGGCTCACACAACGGCCGATAGTTCCAATGTTTGTAGAGTATCTCCCAATGTGGCTGGTTGTAGTTGTTGTGATCTGGCGGCGTCTGACTGTGGGTGGGCTGCATCGCAGGCGGGGCAGGTGTTGGGGTCGTGGGTGGCAACGCCATCTCATAGTGGGCCGGTAGAGCGGGGTTGGAGTACTGCACGGGCTGCCCTCATGCTCTCTAGGCATAACCCCGGCCCTAACTGTACCTGCATATCCGCCAATGCAAACCTCCCAACCCCCATTAATTGCTCGGTAGTTACGTATTTTAAAGGATCTCCCGTTGGTCGGGGTGTGTGAGCACTGATATCACATACACGTTGCCAGTGAGCCTGCCATAGCAGCTGACCAGATTGTGTCATAATCATTCTTACAATAGTTTTGATGTCCTCGGGACATAAAATACTGCTGCCCCAAATGTAATTAAGCAGCTGCTTGGTCGGCTCACTGTGCAACCCACTCTCATTTACTGTGGCTCTCAGCTGGGATAGTAGTTTCCAATCAAGCGGGGTGTGAGCTCCCTGCAGCCCTGCAGCCCCTTGTCCATAGGTTACTGGGAAAGCCTGATCAGCAAGCAGGGCTCAGCAATTCAAAGTCCTGAGCGTCTGCCACCTCTCTGGCTATCGCCTGGCAATTAACCCTTTCTATCTCCTGTGGGGGGGGGCTTTGGCAGTGGCTTAATGGGAGCCTTACGGCTCTCCCTGGGTGTATCCTCTTTGGGTTTTAAAATGAGTCGCCCCACCACCTCCTCCTCGCTGTCGGAGACCCCGTTTTCTGCTCCTGAGACTTGTATCCCAGTTTCGACCGTGGTCGGAGGGGGTGGCGCCGTAGGCCATGTCTCCTGATCTGCGTCCGGGCTTTTACTAGGAGAGGGGGGTGGTGACGCCCCGGCGACGGGTGCCGTGGCTTAACAGTTATCGGTCTCCCAGACGGTGGTATAGGCGAGTAATCGCCCCCCACCGAGAACAGTCCCTCTGATTCTTAGGGCTGACCTCCTAATTGCTGGGTAGCCACAGCTGCAACTTGCTGTTCTAACTTGTATCTTTTCAAACTATTAACAGTTTCCCGCCACGGTTTCATTCGTTTTTCAACCATTTTCTCATCATCTACATGTATAGCTAAATTCCACAAGCAGTCCCCATATGCTCTCCATTCTTCCACATCAAAGTATGATTCAGGGTTACAAAAAAACCTCTTTGCTACCCCAAAGGCTATAAGCCCTGTAATATGCTTAACTCCTTCTACCCCTCGCTTTTCTAAAAAGCATTACAATAAGTTGAGGGCAACCTCCTTATCCATAGTGCCGGCCTTTTTTCCACGTCTATCCACTCCGTGTCTGTCTGTGATTTGTGCAGCTTTGTACAGGCATATAAGACCCTGGTTCTTTTTATAGTCACAAATACAAGGAAATCATTTAGGAAGAAGATTATATGATGATCTGAACAGAGTCAAACGATCTAGTTATGCTTCCTTAGCTGGGGGTAGTGCCCAAAAATGGGGAGAGAATGAATGGCTTCCTGAATCATACAGCATTATGGACCAGCTACCTGGAACCCAAATGAGGTAGTATGGGGGGCCCGAGAACCTACTGATAATTGAAATCAAATAATTAGGTTGCAAGCTGTCGTCCAAATTGTAACCAATCAAACAGTGACGCCTTCGGATCATTTGGCTGACCAAGCCACCCAGATGAGGAATGCCATCTTTCAACATAGAATGGTTTTAGACTATTTACTAGCAGAAGAAGGGGGAGCGTGTGGAAAACTGAAAAATTCTAATTGTTGTTTACAAATTGATGATAATGAAAAAATGGGTAAACGGATAACAAAGGAAATTATGAAATTAGCCCACATCCCAGTACAAACTTGGAAGGGTACGGATTGGGATTTGTTTTCATGGCTGCCCGGTGGACCACAGGTTAAAAGGATGTCATTTTCATTTTTCTGTGGTGTAATGATGTTATTGTTTATACCTTGTATGATGCCTTGCTTTACGTTATTGATACACCGAATAATAAATAGTACCCAATTTGTGATGACTTCGGTAGAGGAGAAAGGTGATGTGTCAAGAATGATGCTTAAGAAACGGACCCCCCAAGAACCGACCGAGGAAATCCAGTTGTTACTGGCAAAAGTTGAAGAGACACAAATTGAGAAGATTAATAAGCAGATGAGGGATTGTAAGGAATGTCCCAGCAATTCATGTCAATAGAGCGCTTGAAGGGTAAACCTCAAGTCTCTGATATCCGGGGATAAGAGAACAAAGGGGTTTCAGAATAACTGCTCTCTATTGTGATTATTGCATGGGACGCTGCGCAAGTCTCCGACATGCGGCCAAGATGGACAAAGGAGAAGGACAAGGACAAAGCCTGGGAGGAAGACTATGAGCCTTCAGCACGAGAGACCCCCAGAGGGAGCACCGGAGACTGATATGCATGCGCCAGAGGGAGGGTCCAGATTCCAGGAATTAATTCAAATAACCCTGCCTTTTCTAGAAGTAGTGATGAATATGTATTAGCCTAGGAGCATAAAAACCAGCCGCCTGATGTAACGTGTGTGTGTGTGTTGGAGGAGCCCAGACTCCCCGCGCACCCTGTGCTGTTGCTTGCCTTTTATTAAGCCCATAAATAAAGCTTATAAAGCTAGATTGACTCGGAATTTCTAACAGTTTGGTGACCCCGACGTGATCCTCTTGGGTCCCAAGGCTGTGAACGGCTAAGGGAGGTGCCCCCAGCCTTGTTTAAACCCGTAAACTCCTCTGGTTTAAACCCGTAACTCTGCGCACGAAGACCCCAACAAAGATTTATCGTTGCGTGAGTATGCCCTTTGGTTGGGGGGGTTCGGTTGTGTGACTGTGTGTAAGGGGGTGACTGAGACAGAACTCAGTTCCGAAGCGAGTGCGGAGGTCTTCTAACCGCGGTTCTGATATCCTGCGAGGGACTCGGCCGGGGAAGGACCGAAGCGATCGTTCTAGGTATTCGTGGGTGGGATAACACTCCCAAGACCCCTTTAGCTACTGGCCCAGCCAGGACTTCGGAAGGTGTTTTTTTCTATAACAAGAAGTGCCAGGAGTGGGTCAGGGACAAAGCAGATCCTCAGACTCGGGAGGCTCGAGGAGGGGCCTCAGGTTTAAAAAGGAGGAAAATTACCAGACATTCAGAAGCACTAAACCTAAGGATTAGGCGAGAACGATTCAATTTTATATGGTTAATCTGATCTAAATTGTGGTGTGATTCGTAGCCCTCTCTACCAAGTGACCCAGCAGAACAATTCCAAGCAGGAACCCGAGCAACGAGAAGCCTTTGAGCGAATTAAGCAGGACACCGTTCACACAGTAGCCCTTGGGCTACTTCAGGTAGGACAAAAGGTATAAAAAAGTCTAAAGTCTGCTTTATAGCAGAGGCAGGGAGAATGGCCCCACCTGGAGCCTCTGGCAGAAAGCTCCAGGGGAGATTTGAGGTCAACCCCAAGGATTTGGGAGTCTGGGATGAAGAGCATCTGAAACCAACCCCCCAAACAAGAGATACTGGCAGCATATGGAGGGGAGCGAGCTGCTTCGGGAGTGCTTGGTGCTGCAGCACGGCTCCTCCTGGCACCCCGGCTGCCGGTGTGGAAGTGATCGTGGACTGAAGAAAAGACAGATTTGGGAACATCCTCACCAGAGCAGGAGATGACGTGCTGAAGAGGCCCCAGGATACAAGAAATGAGCAGGAAACGAGAAGCCTTGTGCCCTACTCACTGACCCAGCACTAAACACCCCTTTGGTGTTTAGTGCTGTTTCCTAGAGGAAAGAGCCTATTTCGTCCTTTCTTCTCTCCCATCGCTTGGTGTCTGAGCAAATTGCTCCCGCTCTGCTCTCCCAAAGTGGCCAGCAGTGAGAAGAGGAGGGAGGGAGGGCTGAGAGGGTGTCAAGATGAGAACATCCTTGCTCCATCTCTCAGAGCAGGGAAGTGCCCGGACGAGGCAGGAGGGGAGGGGGCACTGCCACGGCAGAAGGGGAGAAGCCAGCACAGAGGAAGAGCTTTTCCAGGAGAACTGAGGGGGGAGAAACAGAGCTCCTCCACCTGCTGCTCCTCATCCTCCCCTGCCCCAAGAGGTGCTTGAGAGAGCCTTCTGCCACTGGGATGAGGATTTGGGGGGAGTCGAGGCAAAATGAAGACAGGAGGCCTCAGGGGGAGCGTTAAGAAAGCCCCCTGGAAATAGGCGAGGAAAAGATTTGTGCCCTCATCTCTGCCACTTCCCTCGGGGCTGATGAGGAAAAAGCACTCACCAGAAAGGGTGCAGAGGGCTGCGAAAACACAGTCAAGAAACAGAGCAAAAAGAAATACGAGCAGGTCCGGGGAAAAAATACAGAGAGAAATGTCAAGGGAAGACGGAAAGCTAAGTAAGGTTAGAGGGTTAGCAGCAAATGGTAGCTGATTCTTTACTGGGAATTTTAGATGCGGGGCTCAGGGCCAGAAGCATTCAGTACTTGGACTAAGCTGACCATCAAAGCCTGCAATTTGCCATCAAAAGCCACCGATGAGCCTTTACCCAAACAAGGCTAGCCATCAAAAGTTGAAATTCTCGAGCAATAGAATCCCCCTCAAACCCAAGTGAGTCTGAAGTGCCGCAATTGCTGTGCAGAATTTTACTTGACAAGCAGAAGCACTTGGAAAAATCATTTTAACTTGCCGGTTCTGTTGTGAAAGCGTCCAGCAGGATGGAAATGGTGCTGTCTTTTTCTCCCCAGCTGCCGTCGCATCCTCTCCTTTCCCCTCCAGGGATGTGCAGGTTTTCTCCACGTTGCTCTGAGGGCAGCTTCCCAGCTCTTGTCCCAGCAAGGGGAGGTTCCTGGCCATGGAGGCCGTGGAGAAGGTCCCTCAGCTGGAAACATCGTTGTGTTTTCCTCCATTGTCTCGCCGTCCGCTGTCAGATGGATTTCTGTGAAGGGAGTGAGACTCTGAGCAAAAACTGCTACAGGTTCTTGGGGCTCTTTGCCCACACGCGGGCCCCGCGGATGGCTTCAGGTCCCGCCGTTTCCCTCCCTCTGCTCACCCCAGACCCGGCCAGCAGCAGGGTTCAGCTCTGCCAGGCCCACCCACAAAGCCCCTCTCTTCCCACCCGGCCTGGAAACCAGCACCCAGCTGCAAACACACACTCTCCTCTCGGGCCAAGAGCAGCCTCCTGCTTCCTTAGGCCTTCTAAATGCTGCCAAATAACGTGGCCTGCTGTGTCTGCGTGGCAACAGAAGGGAACTTGAGGGACTTGAGGCTAGCCATGGAGGAGCCCAAGGTTCTGCTTGGATCGAGCCAACCCCCGGCTCCAAACTGAGATCTCGTTGGAGAGGCCCCACTGTCCCCAGAACTACTTGCCTCCAAGGCTTGAGCCCCCAAAGGAACAGGGATGTGGATCACGCACCTGTTTTGCCACCTCTGACGGCGTTCTTGCAGCTCCGAGCAATCAAAGCTCGGGTCACCTTGGACTGGGCAGCGGTGTCAGGAGCCTGGGTTTGAGCTCTGGCGGCTGAGGATGCTCAGAGCTGGCCCCCTGGTCCGTCGGTGTTCCAGAAATAGACGTGTCGCTGGGCTCCCTGAGCGGTCTGGCTCTTATAGGATAAGGGCACAGCTCCACGGTCAAAGGTTTGAACTTGGGGATTTTGTACTTCCTGGGCGGATTAGGTGGAGGCATTCGCGGAGAGGGCCCAAATTCAAGCTTTGGACGTGGCTGAATCTCAAAGCTGGCCCACTTGTCTGTCTGTGTCTGAGAGGTAGAGGGGTCGCTGGGCTCCTTTCGCAGGCTGGCTCTACTATCTACAGGCAACAGTGTCGGGAGGCTGGGTTTGAGCTCTGGCAGCTGAGAATCCACAGAACTGGCCTCCTGGTCCTTCTCTGTCCCAGTAGTAGATGCATCGATGGGCTCCTTCTGCAGGCTGGCTTTCTTACCTACAGGCAACAGCGTCGGGAGGCTGGGTTTGAGCTCTGGCAGCTGAGAATCCACAGAACTGGCCTCCTGGTCCTTCTCTGTCCCAGTAGTAGATGCATCGATGGGCTCCTTGAGCAGGCTGGCTCTGCTATCTACAGGCAATGGTGTCGGGAGGCTGGGTTTGAGCTCTGGCGGCTGAGGATGCTCAGAGCTGGCCCCCTGGTCTGTCGGTGTTGCAGAAATAGACGTGTCGCTGGGCTCCTTGAGTGGTCTGGCTCTTATAGGATAAGGGCACAGCTCCACGGTCAAAGGTTTGAACTTGGGGATTTTGTACTTCCTGGGCGGATTAGGTGGAGGCATTCGCGGAGAGGGCCCAAATTCAAGCTTTGGACGTGGCTGAATCTCAAAGCTGGCCCACTTGTCTGTCTGTGTCTGAGAGGTAGAGGGGTCGCTGGGCTCCTTCAGCAGGCTCGCTCTACTATCTACAGGCAGCGGTGTTGAGAGCCTGGGTTTGAGCTCTGGTTGTTCTAGTGCAGAGCTGGCCCCCTGGTCTGTGTCGTTCCCAGAAGTAGAGGGGTCGCTGGGCTCCTTTCGCAGGCTGGCTCTACTATCTACAGGCAACAGTGTCGGGAGGCTGGGTTTGAGCTCTGGCAGCTGAGAATCCACAGAACTGGCCTCCTGGTCCTTCTCTGTCCCAGTAGTAGATGCATCGATGGGCTCCTTCTGCAGGCTGGCTTTCTTACCTACAGGCAAGGGCGTAGAGGGCCTGGGTAGGAGCTTTGGTTGTTGAAGTTGCGCAGAGCTGGCCTCCTGGTCCGTCTGTGTCCCAGTAGTACAGGTGCTCGGGATGGCTCTAATATCTATAGGCCATGCGATAGGGGGCCTGGGTACGAGCTTTGGCAGTTGATGCTCAGAACTTGCCCCCTGGTGTGTCCCTGTCCCAGAAGTAGAGGGCTTGAAATCTTCCATCTTTGGGCGGTCTGGAACCATGAAGCAGAACCTCACAGCCTGTAACTTTGGCAGTCTGTGGGAGCTGGAGCTCCCTTGCTGGAATCTGCCTCTGTCGTCGCTGGGCTCCTGAATTATGCTGCCCTCCGAGCTCGACAGGGACAGCACGGACACGATGGGTGTTTCTAGCGGGCCTGGGGCTTTCTGAGATTCAGGGCGCTTCACTCGCTCCATCACTGGCAGGGCTTCCAGGATGGATACTTTCCTGACTTCAGGAGGGGCTTTTGCTGCTTTTTGGCCCTTGCTCCCCCGACGTTTTCCAGATTTTTCAGCCTTTGCCCGGCCCTGGTCTTGTGCCTGCTCTTTGGGTGCTGTTTCAGGCTCTTGTTTGGATTTGCTCCTGGGCTCTATTTTGGGCAGAGTTTCTTTCTGCAGCTGGTTGCACAAAAACTTCTTTATGGCAGGAGGCAGCTTGGGGATCAGCGGCAGCCTGCCGAAAGGACAAAGCCAAAAGAATTCATCCACCTGCACGACATCTTTGGGGCCCCATCTTGTACCCCCCCATGCAGCGCCCGTGGCTGCAGACCCCAAACAGAGGGGCCAGCCCTGAGAAGTGGGGGGCTCCTGGCAGCCTCCTACCCCCCTCCCGGAGCCTCCAGCCTCACCTCAACGAAGGCTCCTTCTTCTGCTCGGCCTTCCTGTTCCAGGGCTGCACTTTTCCTTGATAAATGATGTTCAAGGTGCTTGGGAAGGGTGGCAGTTCAGGCCGTTTCTCTGGAATCGGGAAGGAGAGATGTCAGAAGCAAATTTCCATGACTCTGCTGTACCCGGGACACGCCGGGTGCTGAGGCCTCCTCCTGCGCTGTCCCAGGGGCCGCTGTGCTCCCCTCCCAGCCTCCATCTGCAGGGGCCTCGGCCCTCCTTGGCACCAGCCTCAGCCGGCTCAATCTTAGGCCGTGACGTGGTTTGGGGGCCAAGTTCTGGCAGAGAGGAGCTGGGTACAGCCAATTTAGGGGTGTTTTGGATCCCCGACCTCCTGCAGCACCCAGGGACAGGCACCTTGGGCACGTCACATACCAGGGCTCCATTTTGGAGGCCCGGAGACAAGAGGCTGTGCTGAGCTGGCATGAAGCTGTGGCACAAGAGGAGCCAGCAGCCGCTTTGTATCTCTCACCTTGGCTGGAAGACGACAACACAGCCCGTTCCTTCTCCTGCCTGTCATCCCTGCGGGCCTTGAGACGCTCCCCGGGTGATAGCTGGGGCGCTTTGTCCATTATATAGCTGGCAAAAGAAGAGATCGGCGTGACCCAGGGCACCACCACTCCCCACGCTCACCCGCTCACGGACACATTTGGCAAGGAGCAAACGCTACCGAGCCCGAGCAGCGGCCACAGCCACAAACATACTCACTCGGGGAAGATGATGACACGGCCAGAGAAGGTCAGGGAGGCCACAGCTGGCACCCGGGACACCACCATGTCCATCAGCTGGGGAACCTGCAGGGGAGGAGCAAGGAGATGGCAAATGTCCTCTGCCTGGCCTCCACTAGGTCCTGAAGGAGCCCAGGGCAGCGGGAGCTGGCAGGATCGCAGCTCTTGGCCACCCCAAGAGGCTGGCCAAGAGCTCCAAGCCAAGAGGTCTTGCTGGGCCAAGGGCAAGCATTGCTGCTGCCCGTGTGTGAGGCTGCCCAGGCCGTGGGGAAAACAAAACCCTCACCTTGAAAAGAGCCTTCTGAAGGCTCCCCTGTTCTGACAGGCTCTCCAAGAAGTCGTAATAGAACTTGATTTCCACCCTCGTGCCTTCGATGAGGAGCACCCCAATGTCCTTCAGCACGAGAGCGATGTTCTCCCCATTCCCCAGGCTGCGAGAGATGAGGGACATGGTGCCTTGGATGCAGCTCTCCACCTTCTTCCAGGACACGGAGGCAGCTGCAGCCACCTCAGGGAGATGGAGGGGCTCCAGCTCCTTATGGCCTGGAAAACGACACGAGAGGGATGGAGTCGGTCACCAGCGGCCCTTCCCCGCGTGTTCCCTAGTGCTGCTCATGGCAGTCGTCACCCAGAAAGGCTTCAGTTTGGGACCTGCTCCGTGCAGGCAGTGCTTTGCTTCTGAGAAGCACCTGAGATCCATGCAGCAAGGGATTCCTGCACCCTCTTACCTGGCAGGTACTCCTTGTCAGCTGTGAGGCTGTGGGCAACGATGAGGTTCCTGGCCAGGCGGAACGTGGGCCACTGCACTGTCAGGGACTTGTTCCCAACCTCGACCCGTTTGGAAACAACATCAAAGCAGCCAAGAGTGGGAATTCGGACGCCCTGCAAGTGGCAGAGAACGGAAGGGCCGAAGGTTAAGGATCAGCCGGAGGTGGTCTCATCCAGGAACGGTGCTTCGGGCCCTGCTGTGCACTTCCCGCTGTTGGGAGCCAGGCTGAGGGGACCCAGGGGCTCCCAGCGACTGGGGTCAGCCCTGAGATACCACACCAACCTACCAGAAGCAACACCGCACTTGTGCGATACCTATTGGTCTCTTGGTGGGGCCTTTTGGGGTGAGTTTCCTGCTTTTGGGGTGGGGAACAAGGGCGACGTAGGTGCCAACCCACCTGGCGCAGCTGGAGGTGCTCCCGGATGTAGGCTGACACAGCATCCCAGATAGAAGATCGCTCTGGAAGGCAAGGAAAATCAGGTCACGTGCTGCTTCTGGTGGCTGCCAGCCTTCCAGCACCCCCACCCCCGTGTTTTGGTGGCAGAGGAAAAGAGCCGTCACATCTCCGTCCCCAAATGGAGACCCCCCGAGTTGACCACAGAGCCAGGTCCTCCCCACAGAAAGCCCCAGACGGGGCTCAGCCGCGCTCCTGTAGTGCTGGGGGTGCTCGCACCTTGGTCAGTGACGCCTCGTATCACGGAGACGTGCTCCATCGCACTGCTCTCCCAACACTCTAATGTGGTACGCCTCGTGCAAGCAGGTTGCTCCTTGCTGGCATCAGCCATCTTTGAGCTCATCCTGCCCGAACGTCTCGGTACCTCTGGTGCAGGACCCGTCGCGCAGCCCCTTTTATATGGTCCTGCCACTGTGACGTTGCCCTTATATGGTCCTGCCATTGTGACGTATGTGTGATTGCATTGTGACATCACAGTGACGCGGGCAGTGCTGGCTGTTGCCCACGGTGACGCCGGCACCAACAGGCTGCTGCCTGCCCAAGCACCTCTGTGCTGGGGGGAGGACATCAAAGTATCACAGGTAATTGTAGAAATCGTAGAATCGTAAGAATTGTAGAAACTGGAATTGTAGAATTGTAGAAATTAGAATTATAGAATTGTAGAAATCAGAAAAGGATAATGGAAATGGAATCACAGAATGTCCCAAGTTGGAAGGGACTCATAAGGATCATCAAGTCCAACTCCGCACCTGGCACCGCACAGGTCTACCCAAAAATTTAGACCCTGTGACTAAGTGCACAGTCCAATCACTTCTTAAATTCAGACAGGCTTGGTGCAGTGACTATGGCCCTGGGGAGCCTGTTCCAGTGTGTGACCACCCTCTCGGTGAAGGACCTCTTCCTGATGTCCAGCCTAAACCTCCCCTGCCTCAGCTTAGCACCATTCCCGTGGGTCCTGTCGCTGGTGGATACGGAGAATGGGTCACCTGCCTCTCCACTCCCCCTCGTGAGGAAGTTGTAGACCGCGAAGAGGTCTCCCCTCAGCCTCCTCTTCTCCAGGCTGAACAGGCCCAGTGCCCTCAGCCGCTCCTCATATGTCTTCCCCTCTAGGCCCTTCACCATCTTCGTCGCCCTCCTCTGGACACTCTCCAACAGTTTAATGTCCTTCTTGCACTGTGGTGCCCAGAACTGCACACAGTACTCGAGGTGAGGCCGCACCAGCGCAGCACAGAGCGGGACAATCACCTCCCTTGACCGGCAATGCCGTGCTCGATGCACCCCAAAGAGAATGCATCTCTTTGGAGGGAAAGACCAAAGGGAAAGACCGCTGCCAAAGACTGGCGAGGGGCCCTCCACTGCTCGCCCTGCCTGCGCCATGCCCTGTGTGCCCGTCCTGGTCGCACGCGCTCCCTAGGGGCTGTTTTTGAATGGCCGGGGAGGGGGCATTGCTGGCTCCACCTACGCCTCGTCAGCCTCCCTCGTGAGGGACGCCGGGTCCTGGCGGCTCCCTGGGCTGCTTCGAGTGGCCTCGATGCCAAAAAAAGTAAAGCCCTGCCCGCCTCCACCCCCTTCTCCGCTGCAGAACTCATCTGCCCTGGAGCCCATCGCCTCGGCAAGTATTGTAGGGATCGTGGAGATCATAGGACTGAATTGTAGGAATCGTAGAAACGGAATCGCAGAATTGCAGAAATTAGAAAAGAATCGCAGGATAGTAGAAATCACAGAATAGTAGTGACAGAAATCAGAAATGGAACCGAAGGGATGGTGGTACCGTAGGGATCGTAGAAATTAGCATCATTGTGACATAGAAACCAGAAAAGAATCGCAGAAATTACAGAACTGGAGAATCAGATCACAGAAATCGTAGAATCAAATTGTAGAAATCATACAAATATAATCATAGAATTGTAGAAATCATAGAATCAGAAATAGAGTAATAGAGTTATGGAACAGATAGAAATCATAGAAATAGAATCCTAGAATGGTAGAAATCAGAAAATCTTCGAAATAGAATTGTAGAAATTGTAGAAATGTAGAAATCAGAAAAGAATATTAGGATTGTAGAAATTGTAGGATTGTAGAAATCAGCAAAGAATCTTAGAAATAGAACTGTAGAATTGCAGAAATCATAGAATCCCAGAACTGTAAAAATTGTAGAAATCATAGAATCCCAGAACTGTAGAAATTGTAGAAGTCATAGAAACGAGAGAAATGCTCACTCCTCTTGGTTTGGCCATGGCACAACAGGGCTTGCACCGCATTGAGGCCTTGGGGCGAGAAGCTGGGAGAGCACCCTGCTGGGACAACTCGCCCAACCTGACACGGGGGCTCTGGAGAAGAGAATTTGGCCCCTGTAAGTGTGTTGTGGACCAGCAGGAGAGGCTTTGGACCGTAAAAAAACAGGTTTGGACCAAAACCGGTGGCTTTAGACCCTTAAACTGAGGCTTTGGTCTTTCAGAATTGATGTTTAGACCTGAAAAACGAGAGTTTGGGTTCTAAGATTTAGGCTTCAGGCCCCAAAATGGGTGTTTGAACACTTAAAGGAGGGTATGGACGCTAAAAAGGGAAGTTTAGGTCTACAGAAATTAGGGTTTGGATGCTAAAAAGAGAGGTTTGATCTCCAAGTGGAGGTTTTGGACTCTCAAATACAGTTTGGACCCTAAAATTAGGATTTGTATTTTAAATTCACCATTAAGGAGGGAGGAGGTGCCACCTGGCAGCCCTCCCCCTCCTGGGGACCTGGAAGCTCTGCACACTGCAGCTTTTCTGCCCCCAAAGAAGGGAAAATGGGCATGGGGAATGCAGGTCACGGTCGGTCTGTAATGCTTTGTCTGCTGATCTTCCTTTATTTCATCAGTCACCTTCTGAGCCCATTCGTGGGGGCGGTTGGTATGGTTGTGGTAATGTTTTTGGACCCTTTGGTGGTCGGTTTTCTTTTGGAGGTCGTTTACTCAACATCACCACCCCTCTTTCTCCCTGCTTCCCTTTCCCTTCCAGGATCTGTTGGATGCATTTGGAGCCAGTAATGCCATGAACATGTACATGCAGTGCAATCCGCTCTAATTCTTGTCTCAATAAACTGTAATTAGCATTTCCGTTGTCATTCTTCCTTGTGGGAAGAGGGAGGTTTTAAAGAGGGTGCAGGAGCACCTACTGTTGTAGGAAGTACATCTAATTACTACAAAAAAAAAAAAAAAAAAAAAAAAAAAAAAAAAAAAAACAGCTAATTACTACAGTGTGTGTTAATATAAAATTACACAAACAATCTGGATTACCTGGGCAGATACAACCTTCTTGTTGGCCACTTTTGGAAATCGGTTTTACTAAAATCCCCGTTACTTTCTTGTGGGTTGTTCCATTAATCATTCGGCACCCTATCTTATGCCATTCTTATAATGTATATAAATGGCCACCATTTGTTCGCCAAATAACCACAACTGCTAACTTTCCATTAATGCTCTTATCCTCTGTTGTTATGGCTTTGGACCAAGGCCACTCACCATTCTCTATTATCGTAGAGGCGCCTTCTTGAATCACAATTACAATTCATAAGCCATAGAAATAAAACAGACTTGTTAACTAAATTCCTGCTGACTATAGTACTAAATACTCCTGACCATAATGTCCTCATTTTGTTCGACACGTTTCTGACTGTGGTCCCACGCGGCTCTTTAAGGCCTCAGAGATTGCTCGCCAGGAGCCGAGCAATCCCCCCGCAACCTTGTCATTTTTAGTTGCAGTGTCCCACACCTTTACCTCAGTTTGGTCCCATATTTCAGGATCAGAAACAGTCCAATTGTTAATAAGGAGAATAAGCTCTAAGGTTGTTATAAGTTGCCCCTTAATTAATTTTTGGAGGGCATTGTATTAATCATATAAAAGAATTTACTGAGTAAGCAAACTGCAAGCAAAACAGCACTGGGCGGCCGGGGAGTCTCTTCTCCGCCAACGGCGTGCACCTCACCCCTGCCAGGGTCCCTTTTTATATCTTGGTAATTCCAGGATTACGTAGCACATCCAGGTATGTTCTGCAGCTGCGCGCACTGTTGCTAGGGGGTCGTCCCAGTCTCCCTGGTGTTCGTGAAGATGAAGGCCGTAGTCTTCCTCTGCATTGTAGCTCGACTCTCTTTCCTCATTAGGTCATGTTGACCCAGCATGAAGCAGGAAGGCAGAACATTGTCATGCTGGTTCAGCAGCTTATCAGGAATGGTTACAGGAGCTTTGCAACAGTGACTTTAAATGAAAGATGGAACTAGGATGCAAGGGGGGAGAAGGGGAGGAAACTCCCTCCCCCTTACCAGTTTGAGGGCCCTATCTTGTTACATGAAGTAAAGGAATTTCAGGCATTTTACAATTTCTTATCTCAGCAGGAGACCTTTACTACACGCACTTCTTCAAGCAGGACTCCTCGTCCTTATGATACAAAAGACAATGAACAAACATTTATTGTATATTACAATCCCCCCTTTTCTTTTGGTTACTCATTTTGTTCATTGAGTCTTTGCAATGCCTGGCTACTGAAGACTAATGTTTCTTCAATCCCTTCGTCGGTGCTTACTGGCTCATATTTGGCACGTATGAGCATTAAATGTGCCGCTTCCAAACGACCTTTTACAATTGCGATCAGTTTACTAAAAATACATGGTCCAAAAGTTAGCATTATTATTAATAACAATAAAGGTACTGCTATTGTTGATAATAAAGTAGTAAGCCAAGGTGAATAATTAAACCAAGATTCGTACCAGCTCTGTCGGGCTTCATTCTCCCGTTTCCTTTTTTTTTTTTGTCCAACCCTTCCCTGTGTCTTGCCATTGTATCTCTTACCACTCCAGTGTGATCAGCATACACACAGCACTCCTCTTTCAGGGCTGCACACAGCCCGCCCTGTTGTAAAAATACTAAATCTGATCCCCTACAATTTTGTAACACTACCTCTGAAAGCGACCTGATAGATTTTCCAGGGCCGAGATGGATTGTTCAATTCGGATCAGGTCCTCGTCCACAGCAATGCGTAAGGAAGTAAATTCTTGATTTTGTTTAACCAATGAGGCTACCCTGGTCCCCACTCCAGCTCCTCCCAGGATTATTAGGGTGGCCAAAGTTAGAGCTGTGAATGGCTCCCGTCTTTCCAGATGATGACTTGCCACGGTGTGCTGGGTGTACATATAATCCTCAGGGTGGTATAGAATCTTTGGTATAATTATCACCTGTATACAAAAAATCACGAGACGCATTAAAGAGTTTTAGTGATAGACAAGGAATTACGCCCACTGATGAACAAACCCACCTAGCGTTGTTGGCTGGGATTAATCACTCGGTTGATTGTTTTCCATTCTCCGTGATATTACATAGGTGGCGCTTCCCACTAGGAACCGTGCCCACACCCCTACCACCTCCAGTGGCTTGTGTTAGTGTTACCTCTATATCTTTTCGCCAGCTGCATTGTAGAGGGTAGCTCTCATTTGTGCAGGTGGGCTCCCCAGGGTCCCCGATAGCATCATAATATGGAGGCCTTATACTAAAGCATAATCACTAATGTTTTGTTACATTTGGGTTTGTTTTGTTTAATAATTGGTAGCTGGCATTCATGACCCCCCCCCCCCCCCATATGTTATTCTCAGCTATGTTATCATTCTCGGCTTTACCTGAGCTCGTAGGGCTGCCGAGGGTTGGCACTGTAGTATTTTCCACAGGCTGGATTCCCTGGACAGTTTCTGACAATACCTCATTTGGTCCTACTGCCTGGGGCCTATCAGCATCCTCCTTTTTTATTAGTATGAGTCCTCCCCTATCTGTTCCGTATTTGTAAAATCTGACATTTTTCCTAGTACCCCGCTAGTATCGTCCAAGTTTGTTATATTTATATATAGAACATTGCAAATTTCTTTATTTCCGTGGAAGGCTCCTGTATACCCTATACCATGCCCTTGCCACCTGTAACGGGGATCCACTTGTCAGTTACAACCTTGCGGCCCATATCCCACTTGTAAGAATTTATCCCGACCAGCCCCGAGTGTCCAGTCCGTAGCAATGGTTTCACACCCACAGTATGCACAATAATACACGTTCGGGTAATTACAGTACCCCTTTCCCAGGTTAGAACTTGGACAGAAATAAAATCCTGATCGGTTAAAGCATGGCTGCACTGACACCAGGTCACATAATGTGATGCGGAAACTGGGAGCACCCGCTGTCGTTGTTTGCTGGATGATGAATTGATCCTCCCATCTGATCAAGCTCCATTTAAAAGGCTGGTGGGGATGCGCAGACCCATAGCTGACCAAAACAGTGATACTGACTCCCATGTATCGTAGGAGGTGGTCAGAGCCCATTACTCCAGGGTGTTTTTAAATTGTCCCAAAATCCCAAAAATCCCAAAATCCACAATATATAGATACACAAGTAAAATCAGACCACTGTAAATTAACTGCCTGTAGACAATTACACTGAGGACATTTAAACCTGATGAGCCAATAATATGCCTGGGCAAATTTTGTTCCCTTAGACATACACCTCAATGGCAGTTCTTATATTTACATATTTACATATTAACATATGTATAAAAGAACACTTTAACAAAAATGCCCAGGCTTTTATATATACAATATACAATCTACAGTTATTATTCCAGTTAGAATTATTCCTCAGCAGCTGCAAACATTATGCCAGTTGCCGTTAAAGCTCGCTTACCCTCCTCCTGTCTCTTTCTTAAAATCTCGGATGTCCCCGGAGTTAATGGGGACGGCCACCTATTCCTAGTCACTGGTCCCTGAGCGCTAGAGTCAGAGTCGCTATCAGAGTCTCCCCAGGGTTGCGGATTAGGAAGCCCAGGATTCGGAGGGGCTGCAGGTGGGGGTGGTGGAATATAGGGAGGCAGTGGGGCTGGGATCTCTAATTCTCATTTTTTTTGCGCCTCCCATCCTTTCCTTTTTCTTTTAGAGGGTATAAATTGGCTCGAGTTTCCGAGCTGATCCACAAATGTGCATATTCACTTTCTTCCAAACTAAAAGGTTCCTTTGAGTTTACATAAATATTTAGGGCCTGGCAAACCCAGTCTTCAAAGGACCCAAATACAGGCCAGTAAAGGTGGTCTCCTCGAATCTGTTTACCACCCCAAACTTCAACACAATGATGTATCATTTTTACTTTATTCCTTCCCCACCTAAAAGGGGAATCCTCCCAATTTTTAATCATTAATCCCGGGGTAACCTAACATCAGACGTTACCCCACCCATGGGACCAGAGGGCTTACTCTTCTTCTGTCCCATCTTCCGGAGCGCCTTCACACACACACACACAAATTGCTTCCCCCTTCTTGTGGCCCAGTCCCTCGTGGGATGTGGGAACCGCACTACCGAGGGGTCCGCTCCGGGATGCCAATCCCAACCAAACGGCACACCGGCCTATACTTACTCATCCCATGAGTCTTCGTGCACAAAGATTACTAGGGGTTGCCAGCTTTATTTGCTTGCTGATGAATTTAGGGTTCGTCAGTGAAGGATTTGAATGAAAGCAGTCCTAGCGAAGGCCGCTGAAATCAGTGGGGCTCCCCCTCCGAAGGTCTTTCGCTATGTAGTCTTATGCTATGGGGTACATATGATAGCCATGCACGTTTGTTGAGGAAGCTAACATGGACATTTGTTGTAACAATTTCCAATTCCAAACAAGCAATACAAAAGACAGTATTAAACTTATACCAACTAATATGAATAAAACAATAATTGGGTGCCTCAAGGTGTTCAAAATCCCAGTTGCAGTTGGCGACCATCCAAAGAGTGTATCCCATCAGTTGTGATTTGGGTCTTGTTTTACTCTCTGCAAAACTCTGCTTACTTCCTTTGTCTCATGATGGCCGGTGATTAGAGTCTTCTCTCCATTTTCCTGAATGCCTTTTAAAATTGTAGTAACTTACGATCCATTGTGTTGTCAGATTTGATCAGCTGGTGGGATACCCCTGGTGCCAAATAGAGAAAGTCACAGCCAACGGTTCTGACAGTTACAAAGAGAAAAGTTAGCGTGAGATTTGCTACGGAGAGTTCTGTTCTCCTTATCTACTTCTACAAAATCACAAGCAGTTCTTAAACACGCACAGCCTTGACCAATATACACAAGCACAGTCTTTTGACTAGGATTTGGATGAATTTCAAAGTGGCAAACACCTTGCTCCGTGTCAAGGCATACCTCCTGAGCATCAATTGTATTGCTTTCACCAATAACTCCTTGTTGTTCCCGGCTAACACATGACTCTAGATTTCCAGGCTGCCGTTTCCCATTCTCCATCCGTGCCCATGTTCTGTGCTCCGAAGGACAGAGCACTGTCTTCTCACGGTTTAATCAATGATCGGGGGGATAACATAAACTGTGGCATTACGTATAGTAAGCACGAAGGCAGTAGCCGTGTTAACAATGGGATCATAGGTAAAATTTACCAGACTAAAATCCCCGTTACTTTCTCGAGGATCATTCCATTAATCATTCGGCACCCTATTTTAATTTCGGCCCCCGTGGTTTTCTTTGGTGTGTCCACTCTTCCCCTAATTTTCGCCATTCTGATGGTTTATAGAAATGGTTACCATTTGTTCACCAGATGACCATAAGTGCTAACTTTCCATTAATGCTCTTCTCCTCTGTTGTTACGGCTGCGGTCCAAGGCCACTCACCATTCTCTGTTATCATAGAGGCACCTTCCTGAATCACAATTACAACTATAAGCCATAGAAACAAAACAACTCTAGCAACACCATTTCTGCCAACTATTCCCAAATACTCCCGACCGTCATGTCCTCGTTTTGTTCGACTAAGTTTCAGTTTCAGTTCATCGTCACCTGGCATTACTTTGCAGGGGGCTTCTGGAGCTTTCTTCACTCGGGAATGGTGGATCCAAGCGGCTTGTTCTCTAATCTTGATAGCAGTGTGAGTTGTCAGCAACGCTTGATACGGTCCATTCCATTTTTCCTCTAGGGGTTGTCCTGAAAAAGTCTATATAGACATAATCCCCAGGCTTAAAGGGGTGGATTGCTTCATCCAACCCTCTAGCCCTGCTCCCTAAAACAATTGGATGTACTTTATTTAATTGTTTCTGAAGTTCAGCTATATAAGCATATAAATATTCTGATCCCAACTGCGTTAGATCCTCTCCACTAAATAGAAATTGATACGGCCTTCCATCTAAGATTTCAAAGGGACTCAAATTCTCTTTTATTCTAGGTTTAACTCTGATTCTAAGTAATGCTAAAGGGAGGGATTGAGGCCGTGACAAATTATCTTCTTGTCCAATTTTAGCTGTTTGTTGTTTAATTAAATGGTTCGTTTTTTCTACCTGTCCACTTGCCTGTGGTCTATAAGAAGTACGTGTTGTGGTTTTACCGTGCTGGGCAGCTAAATCCCACAACCGCTCTCTCACTCCCCCTCTTTAGATGAGGAGGGGGAGAAGTAAAGCAAAGAACAACTCAGGGGTTGAGATAAGGATAATTTAATTAAAGAAATAATTTTATTTTATATTTTAAATAAAATTATTTTATTAAAGAAATAATAATAATAATTAAATAAAGATTATTATGAACTAAATTTAACTTAAGGGAAATAAAAAGGGAAAGGGAAAGGGGAGGTGGAAAGGGAAAATAAAAAAAAAAAAAAAAGGAAGGAAAACAAACAAATAAAGCAAATGAAGGCTATGTGGAAGTGCAGAGGACAGAACTTACCTCTACTTCCCACAAATGAGCGATGCTTGAGCGCGTCCTTGAAGCAGGGCCTCAACGCACGTAGCCGGTGTTCGGGAGGAGGACCGACGTTTTCACAAGGAGCGCCCACCCCTCCCCTCTGCTGCCTGTTTCCACCTTTTCTTGCTGAGTGTGACATCACCTGGTATGGAATATCCCTTTGGTTGGTTTAGGTCAGCTGCCCTGGTGATGTTTCTCCTCTCCCTTTTTGCCCACCCCCTAGGAGGGTTAGAGAGAGGCCCGATGCTGTGCCAGCACTGCTCATCAGGAGACACAACACTGGTGTGATAACACTGCTGTTCCAGCTACAAGTGCAGAGTACGGCACTGTATGGGCTGCTGCAGGGAAAGTTACCATTCCAGCCAGAGCCAGTACAACCTCAGGAGGGACGTTACACCCCCATGCTGTGTCTCGAACCCATGACCTCTCCACATAGCCAGGTGGGGGTTATGCGAGCGCCTCGAGCCGGTGAGCTACCGCCACCTCCTCCCCTTATTCCATAACATTTGTGTCCCACTCAGATCCCCATACTTTAGCATACAAGTATTCTCATCATTATTCCTTGTCCTTTAACAGGACAAGGATTTAACAGGACAGGATTAATAGGCAGGTGTATCTTTTCATTCCATAGGTCTTTCTTGGAAAATGTTCCTAAGAACTGTTGATGATTAGGTCTTCATCTGCCAAAGTGGCCACTCAGGGCAGGTGGAGTTGGATGTCTGGACACCAGCACCAGCTTAGCTCAAGTCCTTGTTGCAGTGCCCGGCTCCTTGCAAAGTTGACCTGTCGTTGATCCTGCAGCGTCTTCCTACAACATCTAACTTAGATTATAGATTAGTTTTCTCTCAAGGTCAAATCTCCTTGAGGCACACACTTGATATCCCCATTCTTTTGCATGAGCCACCAGGTATACCCTGGTCCTTGGGCGAAGACAATCCCACAAGGAGGTTTGCCTTTTCCCGAGGCAGGAGCAACCCACACTGCCTTCCCCATCCACCTTCCTACATGCACTACGGGAACTTTAGCTCCTTTCACAGTGTGTAGGGGTTTTGTTTCAGCAGGACCAGCACGGCTGTCAGACCACCTATTGTTAACTAGCCAAGTGGCTTCTGGTAGATTTATGTCCCGTTGTTTCCATGTCCCAGCACCTAATGCTCCTAACATAGTCTTTAACAGTCCATTGTACCTCTCAACCTTCCCAGAGGCTTGTGGGTGACAAGGGATGTGGTACACCCACTCAATACCATGCCTCTTGGCCCAGGAGGTAACAAGATTGTTTCGGCAATGACTCCCAATTGTCAGACTCAATTCTCTCTGGTGTACCGTGACGCCACAATACTTGTCTTTCCAGGCGCAAGATAGTGTTTCGGGTCGTGGCATGGTTTACAGGGTATGTTTCCAGCCACCCAGTAGTTGCTTCTACCATGGTGAGTATGTACCGTTTGCCTTGGCGGGTTTTTGGGAGTGGTCTGATATAGTCAATTTGCCAGGCCTCACCATATTGAAACCCTAGCCATCTCCCCCTGTTCCAGGGAGATTTTACCTTCGTGGCTTTCTTGATTGCAGCACAGGTCTCACACTCATGGGTAACCTGTGTGATGGCCTCAATGGTCAAGTCCACCCCTCGATCACGAGCCCATCTGTAAGTGGCATCTCTCCCCAGATGTCCTGATGTTTCATGGGCCCATCGAGCTACAAACAGCTCACCCTTACGTTCCCAGTCTAGGTCCACCTGAGCCACTTCAATTTTCGAAGCTCGATCCACTTCTTCGTTGTTCTGATGTTCTTCAGTAGCGTGACTCTTGGGCATGTGGGCATCTACATGACGTACTTTTACATCCAGGTTTTCTACCCGGGCAGCAATATCTTGCCACCGGGTAGCAGCCCAGATAGGTTTACCTCTGTGCTGCCAGTTGCTCTGTTTCCATTGCTGCAGCCACCCCCACAGAGCATTTGCCACCATCCATGAATCAGTGTAAAGATACAATGCTGGCCATTTTTCTCTTTCGGGAATCTCTATGGCTAGTTGTATGGCTTTTACTTCTGCATACTGGCTCAACTCGCCTTCCCCTTCCATGGCCTCCACAACTTGTCGTGTGGGACTCCACACAGCAGCTTTCCATTTCCGATGGCTCCCTACCACACGGCAGGATCCGTCAGTAAACAACGCATACTGCTTTCTGTCTTCTGGCAACTTATTGTATGGTGGTGCCTCTTCAGTACGGGTTACCTCTTCTGTTGGCACTCTGCAATCTCAGCCTTCTGGCCAGTCCATAATCTCTTCCAGGATTCCTGGGCAATTAGGTTTTCCCATTCGAGCAAGCTGTGTAATTAACGCTATCCACTTACTCCACGTAGCATCAGTTGCATGGTGTGTAGTGGGAATTTTCTCTTTGAACATCTGTAGTGGGTTTACGTGGCAAGGTTTTGGTAGCAGGGAGCCATAGGGGTGGTTTCTGTGAGAAAGATCTAGAAGCTGCCCCATGTTTGGGAAGGGCCCCATTGTTTTCCAGATCCGAGCCAATAAGCGATGTTGTTTTGCGCCTCTGTGAGAGCATATTTAAGACAGGGAAAAAACGCTGCGCCACACAGCAGCTGGGAGAGTCAAGGGAGTGAGAGAACAGCCTTGAACATGTCAAGGTCAGTGTAGAGGGAGGGGGAGAGGTGCTCCAGGCGCCGGAGCAGAAGTCCCCTGCGGCCTGTGGTGAGGACCATGGTGAAGCAGGATGTCCCCCTGCAGCCCATGGAGCACCACGGTGGAGCAGGGTTCCACGCTGCAGCCCGTGGAGGAGACCACGGTGGAGCAGGTGGCCCTGCACCGACGGAGGCTGCCGCCTGTGGAAGACCCCTGCCGGAGCAGATTCCGGGCCGGACCTGTAGCCCGTGGAGAGGAGCCCACGCAGGAGCAGGTGACCCGGCAGGAGCTGCTGCCCGTAGGGGAGCCAGGTTGGAGCAGTTTTCTCCTGAGGGATGGACCCCGTGGTACGGACCCATATCTGGAGCAGTTCTGGAAGAGCTGCTGCCTGTGGGAAGCCCACGCCGGATCAGTTCATCAAGGACTGCATCCCGTGGGTGGGACCCCACAGCACAGGGGACGAGAGTGACCGAGAAGGAGCGGCAGAGAAGAAGTGCTGTAGACTGACCATAACCCCCATTCCCCCGTTCCCCTGCGCCGCTCGGGGGGAGGAGGTGGAAGAGGGTGGATGGGGGGAAGGTACTTTTGTTTTTTTTTTCCTTTGTTTTCTCACTTCTCTCGCTTGTTAGTTGTAGGCAATAAATCTTACTGTCTCCTTATGCCGAGTCTGTTTTGCCCGTTACAATAATTATTGCATGATTTTCTCATCCTTATCTCAACCCTTGAGCCCTTTTCACATATTTTCTCCCCATTCCTCTTTGAGGAGGGGGAGTGAGAGAGCGGCTGTGGTGGAGCTCGGCTGCCCACTCGAGCGGAACCACGACAACATCCAATGTAACACAGGTAGCCGCGGTGCCAAGAGGAGCTGTGCTTCTGTACCCACAACTTCTGAAGCAGCTCGAACAGCCTCATATACTGTGAGCATCTCTTTTTCAGTTGGGGTGTAATTGGCTTCTGATCCTCTGTAGCCCCGACTCCAGAAACCCAGAGGTCGACCTCGAGTTTCTTCTGGGGTTTTCTGCCAAAGGCTCCAGGTGAGGCCATGCTCCCCAGCTGCAGTGTAAAGTTTTGCACAGCTGGTCTGGTACGGACAGGCCCAAGGGCTACTGCACGAGCTATTTCTTGTTTGATTTGTTCAAAGGCCTGTTGTTGCTCAGGGCCCCACTCGAAAGAGTTTCTCTTTCGAGTCACTTGATATAGAGGACTCACAAGCTGACTATAGCCTTGCACATGCATTCTCCAGAATCCCACAAGGCCTAGGAAAGCTTGCATTTCTTTTTTACTAGTTGGCACAGACATTGCTATTATTTTATTGATCACATCCGTCGGAATGTGGCCATTTTACCCCCAAGAACTGGATTTCCTGGGCAGGCCCCTTGACCTTACTCTGTTTAATGGCAAAACCAGCTTTCAGGAGAATTTCGATTACTTTCTTCCCTTTCTCAAAAACTTCTGCTGTGTTGCCCCACACGAGGATGTCATCAATGTACTGAAGGTGCTCGGGAGCTCCCCCTTGCTCCAGTGCAGACTGGATCAGTCCGTGGCAAATGGTAGGGCTGTGTTTCCAGCCCTGGGGCAGCCAATTCCAGGTGGATTAGATGCCCCTCCAAGTGAAAGCAAACTGCGGCCTGCATGCTGCTGCCAAAGGGATGGAGAAAAATGCATTAGCAATCTCAATTGTGGCATACCACTTGGCTGCCTTTGACACTAGTTTATACTGAAGTTCTAGCATGTCCGGCACTGCAGCACTTAGTGGTGGCGTGACTTCATTCAGGCCTCGATAGGCCACTGTTAGCCTCCACTCGCCATTAGACTTTCGCACTGGCCATATAGGACTATTAAAGGGTGAGCGAGTCTTGCTGATTACTCCCTGACTCTCCAGCCGGTGAACCAACTCATGGATGGGAATCAGGGAGTCTCTCTTGGTGTGATATTGCTGTCGGTGCACCGTTGTAGCAGCAATTGGTACCTGCTGTTCTTCAACCTTCAGCAATCCTACAACACAAGGGTCTTCTGAAAGGCCAGGCAGGGTAGACAGCTGCCTAATCTTCTCTGTGCTCAAAGCAGCTATGCCAAAAGCCCACCGGTATCCTTTTGGATCCTTGAAGTACCCTCTCTTGAGGTAGTCTATGCCAAGGATACACAGAGCCTCTGGGCCAGTCACAATGGGGTGGTTTTGCCACTCATTCCCAGTTAGACTCACTTCAGCTTCCAGTACAGTTAGTTGTTGGGATCCCCCTGTCTCTCCAGAGATACAGATGAGTTCTGTCCCTTGGTAGCCTGATGGCATTAAGGTACATTGTGCGCCAGTGTCCACTAAAGCTTTGTATTCTTGTAGTTCTGATGTGCCAGGCCATCGGATCCACACAGTCCAATAAATCCGGTTATCCCTCTCCTCTACCTGGCCAGAGGCAGGGCCCCTCTAGTCCTGGTTGGAGCGTCTGCCACTTAATTCTTGCAGATGAGAGGCAGAGGTCCCTTCATCAGGGTCAAGAAGAACATCAGCTCTTCTACTGCCTCTGGGGTACTGCCCAATAGAAACTGGAGC
Source organism: Aythya marila (assembly GCF_965140915.1). Lineage (NCBI taxonomy): Eukaryota > Metazoa > Chordata > Aves > Anseriformes > Anatidae > Aythya > Aythya marila. The sequence continues at coordinate 45,931 of NW_028137611.1, forward strand.
AGCATTTTTCATAGGAGCCCCTCTTCTTGCTGCTGTATTTCCTTTCAGTTCACGTACCCGAGCAGCTAGGGCTGAAGTAGGTACACCATCCCATTTCCTCATATCTTCCCCATGGTCACACGGATAAAACCACAAGGTGCCATGTGGTGTGCGTCTTGGGTACTCTCTCTCTTGAGCAGGCAAATGCTGATTATTAGTGGCTGAAGTATCACTCCGTCTAGATGAGAGGGAATATGGGGAATATGCTCATTCCACGAGCTGGTCAAGTCTTTCAGACAGTTTCTCCACAGCTGAGACACAGGACTGTAGCAGAGCAGAGAGATTGTCTTCATATTTTTGAAGCTGGCAGGACAGATTATACAGTGTTGGTCCCATCCCCTCATCCCAGTTAAATACTGCCAGTGTACTGGCATGTGCTGATGGTGCACTCCGCACAAATTTACACCACATGGATGTTGTGCACTGGACTTCATCGGGGTCTTGAGGTGTCTGGGCATTGTCCAAATCACTATAAAGCATCTCCCGCACAGCTAATTCCCGCAGATGTTGGAGACCTTTATCCACAGTGGTCCACTTGCCTACATGATATACAATATCTTCCTTATGGGGATATCTATCTTTCACAGCTGCCAGGAGTTGTCTCCAGAGGCTGAGGGCCTGTGCTCCTGTCCCAATTACTTTGTCAATTACCCTTTCTCTAGAGAGGGATCCCAGCTGCTTGGCTTCATTGCCTTCTAATTGTTGGCTATTGGCCCCAGCATCCCAGCATCGAAGCAGCCAGGTGAGGATGTGTTCACCTGGGCGTCGACCATAATCCTTTCGTATTTCTCGCAACTCACTCAGGGATAAGGATAGAGTGATTTCTGATTCCTTTATGATTTCCATCTCTTCTTCCTGCTGTTTTTGTGATGGCTCTGCTTTAGGGGTGCCTGCCATTTCCCCTTCTCCCTCCTTCTTAGGAGAGCCTTCTTCCCTTACTAAACGAGCTGACCTCCGTTTCCATTGTTTTGATTTGACTATGGGGGCGACTGCTACCATAGTCGGTTGGTCCTCTGGGTCAGCCACAGCATGTGTTACCTGGTCATCAGACTCAGAGACTTCCTTCCTCTCTTCAAGTTGCTGGATGATGTTAAACAGGGTTTGATAGGAGTAAGCCAGGACCCAGCACAATGCTGCAAGCTGTCATTCTCCGGCATTATCAGGGTCAGGACATACAACTCTCAAACATTATTTCATTTAACAAGACTTTAACCACTTCCCTTGGCAATTAAAAAATTAAAATTAGAATTCATCCCAGACTGGGATGAATTAAAATTAATTAAAATTAGAGGGCATTATTACGTGGTTATCTTTTAAATATACCCATCCATCTGGTTTCATTTTACCTTTCAAATCTTCAATTAATTTTAAGTCTTCTTTGGTATAATTTGGCTTTTGGTTCATGTATATAGTTTGGATTTTACCATCTGGTATCAAAGACAATACCTTCACCTCAGTTATTTCAGCTGCCCGCTTAGCCTCCTGATCTGCCAATCCATTTCCAATTTCAAAATCGGCATTCCCCTTTTGGTGTCCCTGACAATGCATGATAGCTACCTTTTCTGGTTGTTTTACTGCCTGTAACAATTTTAAAATTTCTTCAGCATGTTTTATCTGTTTTCCCTGAGTGGTCAGCAATCCACATTCTTTCCAAATCGCTCCATGAGCATGTACCACGCTGAATGTATATTTCACGTGAAAACGCGTGAAAAAGCCACCGTTTAGGGAATTCCAAACCTCTGAAAACCTGAATCTGCTGGGTTTGGTCCTGAGCCGCAGGCTGTGGTGCCTGGCTAAGCCCCATTTATCATTTTGGTGAGTGAAAAGCTGAGAAAGGCAGAGAGGGAGAGGGTGAGAAAGGAGGTCAACTTCTGCTTAGGTTTTCTTCGCTTTTGTTTGTTCTGGGTTATTCCTGGCTGCATTTGCTGGCTGCCACAGCTGCTCCTCCCTGTGCCCATGCAGGGCAGCCCCAGCCTTGGGGAGCCAAAAGTTGTGATTGTGGGGGAGGAAAACAGAAACCAAAACCTGGCTCTGCCACTTCCAGCCCTCCGTGTCCATACCCAGCACCAACTCTTCTGTAGCTTTTCCCAGTCAGCAATGAGTGGAAAAGCCCTTTCTTGACCCATTTTGCCTCCACTGAACAGGGCTTTGCTTGGCAGTAGGAATACGTAGAGGAATGTTCAGGATGTGCAACCATTTTCCCTAAAAGGGATAGGGGGGTGGGGGAGATTTCCACATGCTGCTGGTGGCGTCGGTGTCTTTGCGCCTGGGTTGGCGCAGTGACGCTGGGGTTAAAAAGTGATGTTGAAGAACTGCAACAGGTGACCTGCAGCAGGTGAGAGGTTTGTGCTGTGTTGTGTGATTTTGAGGGAAAAACTTTCCGAAAGCCCAGCACGTGGCTGGGTGTGCCCTCAGTGCTGCTGATGGGCTCCCTGGGGGCAGTGGGGAGCTTCTCTGGGTCCTGGGGGTCCCTGGGGACAGCAGGACCCCTGGGTGGTGGTGGCAGGACGTGGTGTCTGCCCCCAGTTCTGGGCCCGTTCCTGCCCCAGACCACCGGTGAGTGTCCTGAGGTCCCTGTCCCCGGTGTCCCAGCCCACCTGGGTCCCTCGAGGGCTGCACTGCCCTCGTGTGTCAGCAGTTTGGGGTCACCCAACTGGGAGGTGCTGGGGGAAGCTGTGGTCGCTGGAGCCGTTGGGGTGGGTGACACAGCTGTGCTGTGGCCAGGCAGGGTGACAGCGTCGCCAGCGTCACCAGGCGCTGGTCCCACCTCAGCTGTGCTCCCGGACACCTCCCAGCCTGCAGGTCCCTGGGTTCGGGTTTAGGGTTAGGGTAGAGGTTAGTGCTAGGGGTAGTGGTTTGGGAAAGGGGTTGAGGGGCAAAGTTCTGGGTTGGGGATTATGGTTTGTGATTATTTCTTCGGGATTTAGAGTTGGAGTGCAAGAATACGGGTTAAGTTTGGGGTTTATGCATGGGGTTAAGTGTTAGGGTGAAAGGCTTGAGTTCTGTTTTGGCATTGAGGGATGGCAGGTATCCTTAGGGGAGGGGTTAGAAGGTGTAGGATTGGGTTTTTGGTTGAGATTATGGGTAGGGCTTCCTGTTGGAGGTTAAGGTTTATGGTTTGGGTTTAGGCATGTGGTTTGGATTTGGGGTTGTTATTTTGAGTTTGGGTTAGTAGTTAGGGTTGAGGAAAGGTAGGGACTGGGACAGTTAAGAACGGAACACGAGGGGTGAGCTCATAGAAGGAACAGAAAATCAAGGGCATTGTGTGAGCTTCACCTTCAGCCAAGCAAGAATCGGTTTGGCTGCTTGAAACATGCAAGGGGGCAATGAGGGAGAGCAGTGGCCGAATTCCTTGCAGCATCTCGTGTTCTGCTGGCCCCAGTCTTTTCCCTTACACGTTTAGAGAAGATTGAAAGCTGAGGACAAGAGGGTCTGATGAAGGGAGGAGAGACTTGTGAGCGCTGGTTTGAAGAGAACCACTGCTAAATTGATACAGCACGGACACGGGGTCTGAGCGAGTAGATCCTTAATGACTGGGCAATCGAATGGCAACAAACCCCGCCATGTTATTGTGTTAGGTGTTACAGCAAGACTTTGTGGGTAGTTAGGGTCTGGCGGCCGGAAGATGTCGCGCTGTACGGAAAGGTGGAGCCCCTCCCTTGATGGACAGTAGCGTGTGGTCTGTGATGCAAGCAAGCGGAAGTGACGTTATGGGCCTCGGGTATATAACACCATGTGACTCAACAATAAACGCCATTTGCCATCCACCACGTTGGTGTCTGTGAGCCAACGGCCCGAGCGGCCTGGGGTTGGTCGCCGTGCCGTTCCTGAACCGGGTCACCACTGCCCCCTGAAGGCAACAGACTTGGAGGAGGGGGATGAGCTCCTCAAACTCCAACCCAAACTTAACGCTCTCTCTAACCAAAGCAATCTCACAAGGCCAACGGCAGGCATGAAATATTACAGCCACATCTGTAATATTTCAGGCTGAGGTTACCCCGATAACAGCATCAGAAAAACCAAGAGAAAAGAGAAATCTGCTTAGCACAGGACAGCTGGGACAGCTGGAGCTCACCCTGCTGCCCTTGCCAGTGCTGGATTGTCACACAGGTCAGACTCTGGGGTCAGAGAAACCACGCTTCAGTTCTCCTGAGCTCTATTGACCATTGCCCTGTTGTCTCAAGCCTTGCCAAGCTCTCCCGGCTGTGGATGGGGTATTTCTCACGCCACGATGCCTTGGAGTAGTTCTGCCTCCCCCAGTCCCTTCCCGTACATGTATTTATGAAACTAGACCTCTCACAGAACGAAACCGCCCTGCAGTGCCTGGCTTTGTCCGTGGCTGCCCCAGCACACCCCAGAATTGCTCTTTGGAGCCTTTTGTTGGGTCTTTGCGTCTGGCTGGGAAACGCTCTCGTTTTCGTGGTGCTGACCTTGTTAGGAGGTTGCTGGGTTATTCACAGGCTTTCAGGATAAGAAATCAAGGGCTGCGTGAGCCTCACGTGAGGGCAGGGGATGTTTTCCTGGCAGAGTCATTTGTGCTCTTGGCCATAAAGCCACCCAAGGGCTCAGACATGCATTTTCCAGACATTGGAGCCCCTACATAGAACCACAGAATATTCTGGGTTGGAAGGGAGCCACAAGGGTCGTTGAGTCCAACCTGCTCCTTCCTGTGTGTTTCTGTAGGTGCCATAAAATGTGGGTTCTGGAAAAATCATGTTACATTTGTTCTGTTGGATCAAAGCAACGACTTATACTTATTCTAGTCAAAGTAAAATATGTGTGGAAATACTTTTTCATCTTTTATTTCAGGTAGCTTTTCATTACCCTAACGTGTTCCTTACCTTCACCAACGTGATCTGCCTGTAGCTAGCCCCGCTTCAAGAAGGGCATTGGTTTAGAGTCAGGAGACAACTCCCAAAATCCTTTCCAACCTAAATTACGCACTGATTCTGTGCACAGATACTCATCTCCACCACCATCACACAGAAACATAAGTACCCACGAGGAATGTGCAGCATCTGCTCCATTTCTCTTTGTTTTCTTCACATTAACACACCTTTAATTAGAATCTTGGTCTTTCTGAGCATCTTCACGTTCCATGTGCACACGCTGACGGGTGGCTTGGTTGGGCTGCCATTAGGCAGTGACTGGCTGTGTGTTGGCTGCTGGTGGAGTTTAAAGTGGGCATTCAATAGTGCTTGAGGCTCTCTGGAGCTGGAAATATGTTGAGTTTGGGGAATCTCTTCTCCTTGCCCAGAGCTTCGGAGGGAAACCACGGCGCCTTCCTGAAACACCCTGTGCGTCTCCAGGCAGAGCTTTCTCTGCAGGACCTTGCTGGGCGCGAACTGGTGCGACCGCAGCACCAAGAGTTGGAGCCCCAGGAGCCTCCTCCGCCTTGAAGCTCCCTTGAGGAACAGATGGAAACGGAGCAAAGTGCACGCAGGAGAAGCCTGGGCTGGTGCCACGTAGTTAATTCAGTAAGTTACTTCACTCAGTGCCACGGAGTTAATTCTCTCCCCTCGTCGTAGTTTTGCTCTCCTGGGGTTCATTAGCTGGTTCATCTGCGCTGGACTGATCCCCGTGGTGTATTTGGTGCCGAGAGGAGGCTGCATGGAGAAGTGAGAAGCAGCTCTGAGTGTTACTGAAGGCTTAATGAGGCCCAGCCCTGGGAGCGAGTCCCGGTGGCCTCGTTAGTGCAGGTAATTGCCAGCTGTGAGCACAGGCAGGCGAAGCGCAGGGGGCTCTGGTGCTGGCGGAAGCCTTGCTGGGTTTTACAGAGCAATCCTGTGCCTTGGGGGTGAGATCCCGGCCTGCGCTCGAGGCCCCTTGCACCACAGCTGACCAGTTTCAGCGCGGTGCTGCCCTTTCAGGGCTCTTCCTTCCTCTGCGTGGCACAGAATTGCCCGAGGTTGGAAGGGAGCTCTGAAGATCGCCCAGTCCAGACAAGGAGACTCCACAGCCCCTCTGGGCAGCCTGTCCCAGTGCTCTGCCACCCTCCCAGTGCAGAAGTGCCCCCTCACATTGAGCCAGAACCTCCTGGGCTTCACTTGGTGCCCATTGCCCCTCGTCCTGTGGCTGGGCACAGCTGAAAAGAAACCTGCTCCATTGCCATTAGAGCCTGGTGGACAGCCCCAAATGCATCCCTGGGTCTCCAGCAGGTCCCAAGGTGCTGTAGGAGAGCGCTTTGCTCCTGGAAAAGCTGCTTGTGCCTGTGTTTGTTACCAGCCTTCAAAGAACAGCTGGTACTGTTTCAAAGAACAGTCTTCAGGCACTGCAGGTAAAAAGGGGAGATTGTTTTGTTCCAGAAAGCCGAGGCGAGGAGATGGAGGGGGGCTTCAGGTAGGCGACCATGGCCGTGCTGCTGAACAGGGAGAGCACGGCCAGGTGAGGGAGGCACGTGGAGAAGGCTTTGTGCCGGCCCTGCTCGGAGGGGATCCTCAGCACGGCCCCGAAGATCTGCACATAGGACAGCAGGATGAAAACAAAGCACCCGAAGGCAAGAGAGACCCCGAGCACAAGAAGCCCGACCTCCCTGAGGTAGGAGTTGGAGCAAGAGAGCTTGAGCATCTGGGGGATCTGGCAGAAGAACTGGTCCAGGATGTTGCCGTGGAAAAGAGGGAGTGAAAACGTCCCAGTGCCTCGCCACCCCCCGAGGGAAGAATTTCCTCCTCACCTCTGATCTAAATTGTGGTGTGATTCGTAGCCCTCTCTACCAAGTGACCCAGCAGAACAATTCCAACCAGGAACCCGAGCAACGAGAAGCCTTTGAGCGAATTAAGCAGGACACCGTTCACACAGTAGCCCTTGGGCTACTTCAGGTAGGACAAAAGGTATAAAAAAGTCTAAAGTCTGCTTTATAGCAGAGGCAGGGAGAATGGCCCCACCTGGAGCCTCTGGCAGAAAGCTCCAGGGGAGATTTGAGGTCAACCCCAAGGATTTGGGAGTCTGGGATGAAGAGCATCTGAAACCAACCCCCCAAACAAGAGATACTGGCAGCATATGGAGGGGAGCGAGCTGCTTCGGGAGTGCTTGGTGCTGCAGCACGGCTCCTCCTGGCACCCCGGCTGCCGGTGTGGAAGTGATCGTGGACTGAAGAAAAGACAGATTTGGGAACATCCTCACCAGAGCAGGAGATGACACGTGCTGAAGAGGCCCTAGGATACAAGAAATGAGCAGGAAACGAGAAGCCTTGTGCCCTACTCACTGACCCAGCACTAAACACCCCTTTCCTATTTCCTGGAGGAAAGAGCCTATTTCGTCCTTTCTTCTCTCCCGTCACTTGGTGTCTGAGCAAATTGCTCCCGCTCTGCTCTCCCAAAGTGGCCAGCAGTGAGAAGAGGAGGGAGGGAGGGCTGAGAGGGTGTCAAGATGAGAACATCCTTGCTCCATCTCTCAGAGCAGGGAAGCACCAGGACGAGGCAGGAGGGGGCACTGCCACGGCAGAAGGGGAGAAGCCAGCACAGAGGAAGAGCTTTTCCAGGAGAACTGAGGGGGGAGAAACAGAGCTCCTCCACCTGCTGCTCCTCGTCCTCCCCTGCCCCAAGAGGTGCTTGAGAGAGCCTTCTGCCACTGGGATGAGGATTTGGGGGGAGTCGAGGCAAAATGAAGACAGGAGGCCTCAGGGGGAGCGTTAAGAAAGCCCCCTGGAAATAGGCGAGGAAAAGATTTGTGCCCTCATCTCTGCCACTTCCCTCGGGGCTGATGAGGAAAAAGCACTCACCAGAAAGGGTGCAGAGGGCTGCGAAAACACAGTCAAGAAACAGAGCAAAAAGAAATACGAGCAGGTCCGGGGAAAAAATACAGAGAGAAATGTCAAGGGAAGACGGAAAGCTAAGTAAGGTTAGAGGGTTAGCAGCAAATGGTAGCTGATTCTTTACTGGGAATTTTAGATGCGGGGCTCAGGGCCAGAAGCATTCAGTACTTGGACTAAGCTGACCATCAAAGCCTGCAATTTGCCATCAAAGGCCACCAATGAGGTCACCAATGAGGCCACCAAAGGCCACCAATGAGGCCACCAATTTACCCAAACAAGGCTAGCCATCAGAAGTTGAAATTCTTTTCAAGTTTTCATTTGAATATTCTTTTCTTTGAAATTCTTTTCAACTTTCAATTCTGCGCTTTTTCTGAAAGCACAGCCCAGCAGGATGGAAATGGTGCTGTCTTTTTCTCCCCAGCTGCCGTCGCATCCTCTCCTTTCCCCTCCAGGGATGTGCAGGTTTTCTCCACGTTGCTCTGAGGGCAGCTTCCCAGCTCTTGTCCCAGCAAGGGGAGGTTCCTGGCCATGGAGGCCGTGGAGAAGGTCCCTCAGCTGGAAACATCGTTGTGTTTTCCTCCATTGTCTCGCCGTCCGCTGTCAGATGGATTTCTGTGAAGGGAGTGAGACTGAGCAAAAACTGCTACAGGTTCTTGGGGCTCTTTGCCCACACGTGGACCCCGTGGATGGCTTCAGGTCCCGCCGTTTCCCTCCCTCTGCTCACCCCATCCCCAGACCCGGCCAGCAGCAGGGTTCAGCTCTGCCAGGCCCACCCACAAAGCCCCTCTCTTCCCACCCGGCCTGGAAACCAGCACCCAGCTGCAAACACACACTCTCCTCTCGGGCCAAGAGCAGCCTCCTGCTTCCTTAGGCCTTCTAAATGCTGCCAAATAACGTGGCCTGCTGTGTCTGCGTGGCAACAGAAGGGAACTTGAGGGACTTGAGGCTAGCCATGGAGGAGCCCAAGGTTCTGCTTGGATCGAGCCAACCCCCGGCTCCAAACTGAGATCTCGTTGGAGAGGCCCCACTGTCCCCAGAACTACTTGCCTCCAAGGCTTGAGCCCCCAAAGGAACAGGGATGTGGATCACGCACCTGTTTTGCCACCTCTGACGGCGTTCTTGCAGCTCCGAGCAATCAAAGCTCGGGTCACCTTGGACTGGGCAGCGGTGTCGGGAGCCTGGGTTTGAGCTCTGGCGACTGAGGATGCTCAGAGCTGGCCCCCTGGTCCGTCGGTGTTGCAGAAATAGACGTGTCGCTGGGCTCCTTGAGCGGTCTGGCTCTTATAGGATAAGGGCACAGCTCCACGGTCAAAGGTTTGAACTTCGGAATTTTGTACTTCCTGGGCGGATTAGGTGGAGGCATTCGCGGAGAGGGCCCAAATTCAAGCTTTGGACGTGGCTGAATCTCAAAGCTGGCCCACTTGTCTGTCTGTGTCTGAGAGGTAGAGGGGTCGCTGGGCTCCTTCAGCAGGCTGGCTTTCTTACCTACAGGCAAGGGCGTAGAGTGCCTGTGTAGGAGCTTTGGTTTTTGAAATTGTGCAGAGCTGGCCTCCTGGTCCATCTTTGTCCCACTAGTAGAGGTGCTTGGGATGGCTCTAATATCTATAGGCCATGTCCCAGGGGGCCTGGGTACAAGCTTTGTCAGTTGATTCTCAGAACCTGCCCCCTGGCGTGTCACTGTCACAGAAGTAGAGGCGTTGCTGGGCTCCGGGCTCAGGCTGGTTCTAATGCCTACAGGCCATGGTGTAGGGGGCCTGTTTTTGAGCTTGGAATTGAAATCTTCCATCTTTGGGCGGTCTGGAAGCACGGACCAGAACCTCACAGCCCATGACTTCGGCAGTCTGTGGGAGCTGGAGCTCCCTTGCTGGAATCTGCCGCTGTCGTCGCTGGGCTCCTGAATTATGCTGCCCTCCGAGCTTGACAGGGACAGCACGGACACGATGGGTGTTTCTAGCGGGCCTGGGGCTTTCTGAGATTCGGGGCGCTTCACTCGCTCCATCACTGGCAAGGCTTCCAGGATGGATACTTTCCTGACTTGAGGAGGGGCTTTTGCTGCTTTTTGGCCCTTGCTCCCCCGACGTTTTCCAGATTTTTCAGCCTTTGCCCGGCCCTGGTCTTGTGCCTGCTCTTTGGGTGCTGTTTTGGGCTCTTGTTTGGATTTCCTCCTGGGCTCTGTTTTGGGCAGAGTTTCTTTCTGCAGCTGGTTGCACAAAAGCTCCTTTATGGCAGGAGGCAGCTTGGGGATCAGCGGCAGCCTGCCGAAAGGACAAAGCCAAAAGAATTCATCCACCTGCACGACATCTTTGGGGCCCCATCTTGTACCCCCCCATGCAGCGCCCGTGGCTGCAGACCCCAAACAGAGGGGCCAGCCCTGAGAAGTGGGGGGCTCCTGGCAGCCTCCTACCCCCCTCCTGGAGCATCCAGCCTCACCTCAACGAAGGCTCCTTCTTCTGCTTGGCCTTCCTGTTCCAGGGCTGCACTTTTCCTTGATAAATGATGTTCAAGGTGCCCGGGAAGGGTGGCAGTTCAGGACGTTTCTCTGGAATCGGCAAGGAGAGATGTCAGAAGAACATTTCCATGACTCTGCTGTACCCGGGACACGCCGGGTGCTGAAGCCTCCTCCTGCGCTGTCCCAGGGGCCACTGTGCTCCCCTCCCAGCCTCCATCTGCAGGGGCCTCGGCCCTCCTTGGCACCAGCCTCAGCCGGCTCAATCTTAGGCCGTGACGTGGTTTGGGGGCCAAGTTCTGGCAGAGAGGAGCTGGGTACAGCCAATTTAGGGGTGTTTTGGATCCCCAACCTCCTGCAGCACCCAGGGACAGGCACCTTGGGCACGTCACATACCAGGGCTCCATTTTGGAGGCCCGGAGACAAGAGGCTGTGCTGAGCTGGCATGAAGCTGTGGCACAAGAGGAGCCAGCAGCTGCTTTGTATCTCTCACCTTGGCTGGAAGACGACAACACAGCCCGTTCCTTCTCCTGCCTGTCATCCCTGCGGGCCTTGAGACGCTCCCCGGGTGATAGCTGGGGCGCTTTGTCCATTATATAGCTGGCAAAAGAAGAGATCGGCGTGACTCAGGGCACCACCACTCCCCACGCTCACCCGCTCACGGACACATTTGGCAAGGAGCAAACGCTACCGAGCCCGAGCAGCGGCCACAGCCACAAACATACTCACTCGGGGAAGATGATGACACGGCCAGAGAAGGTCAGGGAGGCCACAGCTGGCACCCGGGACACCACCATGTCCATCAGCTGGGGAACCTGCAGGGGAGGAGCAAGGAGATGGCAAATGTCCTCTGCCTGGCCTCCACTAGGTCCTGAAGGAGCCCAGGGCAGCGGGAGCCGGCAGGATCGCAGCTCTTGGCCACCCCAAGAGGCTGGCCAAGAGCTCCAACCCAAGAGGTCTTGCTGGGCCAAGGGCAAGCATTGCTGCTGCCCGTGTGTGAGGCTGCCCAGGCCGTGGGGAAAACAAAACCCTCACCTTGAAAAGAGCCTTCTGAAGGCTCCCCTGTTCTGACAGGCTCTCCAAGAAGTCGTAATAGAACTTGATTTCCACCCTCGTGCCTTCGATGAGGAGCACCCCAATGTCCTTCAGCACGAGAGCGATGTTCTCCCCATTCCCCAGGCTGCGAGAGATGAGGGACGTGGTGCCTTGGATGCAGCTCTCCACCTTCTTCCAGGACACGGAGGCAGCTGCAGCCACCTCAGGGAGATGGAGGGGCTCCAGCTCCTTATGGCCTGGAAAACGACACGAGAGGGATGGAGTCGGTCACCAGCGGCCCTTCCCCGCGTGTTCCCTAGTGCTGCTCATGGCAGTCGTCACCCAGAAAGGCTTCAGTTTGGGACCTGCTCCGTGCAGGCAGTGCTTTGCTTCTGAGAAGCACCTGAGATCCATGCAGCAAGGGATTCCTGCACCCTCTTACCTGGCAGGTACTCCTTGTCAGCTGTGAGGCTGTGGGCAACGATGAGGTTCCTGGCCAGGCGGAACGTGGGCCACTGCACTGTCAGGGACTTGTTCCCAACCTCGACCCGTTTGGAAACAACATCAAAGCAGCCAAGAGTGGGAATTCGGACGCCCTGCAAGTGGCAGAGAACGGAAGGGCCGAAGGTTAAGGATCAGCCGGAGGTGGTCTCATCCAGGAACGGTGCTTCGGGCCCTGCTGTGCACTTCCCGCTGTTGGGAGCCAGGCTGAGGGGACCCAGGGGCTCCCAGCGACTGGGGTCAGCCCTGAGATACCACACCAACCTACCAGAAGCAACACCGCACTTGTGCGATACCTATTGGTCTCTTGGTGGGGCCTTTTGGGGTGAGTTTCCTGCTTTTGGGGTGGGGAACAAGGGCGACGTAGGTGCCAACCCACCTGGCGCAGCTGGAGGTGCTCCCGGATGTAGGCTGACACAGCATCCCAGATAGAAGATCGCTCTGGAAGGCAAGGAAAATCAGGTCACATGCTGCTTCTGGTGGCTGCCAGCCTTCCAGCACCCCCACCCCCGTGTTTTGGTGGCAGAGGAAAAGAGCTGTCACATCTCCGTCCCCAAACGGAGACCCCCCGAGTTGACCACAGAGCCAGGTCCTCCCCACAGAAAGCCCCAGACGGGGCTCAGCCGCGCTCCTGTAGTGCTGGGGGTGCTCGCACCTTGGTCAGTGACGCCTCGTATCACGGAGACGTGCTCCATCGCACTGCTCTCCCAACACTCTAATGTGGTACGCCTCGTGCAAGCAGGTTGCTCCTTGCTGGCATCAGCCATCTTTGAGCTCATCCTGCCCGAACGTCTCGGCACCTCTGGTGCAGGACCCGTCGCGCAGCCCCTTTTATATGGTCCTGCCACTGTGACGTTGCCCTTATATGGTCCTGCCATTGTGACGTATGTGTGATTGCATTGTGACATCACAGTGACGCGGGCAGTGCTGGCTGTTGCCCACGGTGACGCCGGCACCAACAGGCTGCTGCCTGCCCAAGCACCTCTGTGCTGGGGGGAGGACATCAAAGTATCACAGGTAATTGTAGAAATCGTAGAATCGTAAGAATTGTAGAAACTGGAATTGTAGAATTGTAGAAATTAGAATTATAGAATTGTAGAAATCAGAAAAGGATAATGGAAATGGGATCACAGAATGTCCCAAGTTGGAAGGGACTCGTAAGGATCATCAAGTCCAACTCCGCACCTGGCACCGCACAGGTCTACCCAAAAATTTAGACCCTGTGACTAAGTGCACAGTCCAATCGCTTCTTAAATTCAGACAGGCTTGGTGCAGTGACTATGGCCCTGGGGAGCCTGTTCCAGTGTGTGACCACCCTCTCGGTGAAGGACCTCTTCCTGATGTCCAGCCTAAACCTCCCCTGCCTCAGCTTAGCACCATTCCCGTGGGTCCTGTCGCTGGTGGATACGGAGAATGGGTCACCTGCCTCTCCACTCCCCCTCGTGAGGAAGTTGTAGACCGCGAAGAGGTCTCCCCTCAGCCTCCTCTTCTCCAGGCTGAACAGGCCCAGTGCCCTCAGCCGCTCCTCATATGTCTTCCCCTCTAGGCCCTTCACCATCTTCGTCGCCCTCCTCTGGACACTCCCCAACAGTTTAATGTCCTTCTTGCACTGTGGTGCCCAGAACTGCACACAGTACTCGAGGTGAGGCCTCACCAGCGCAGCGCAGAGCGGGACAATCACCTCCCTTGACCGGCAATGCCGTACTCGATGCACCCCAAAGAGAATGCATCTCTTTGGAGGGAAAGACCGAAGGGAAAGACCGCTGCCAAAGAGTGGTGAGGGGCCCTCCACTGCTCGCCCTGCCTGCGCCATGCCCTGTGTGCCCGTCCTGGTCGCACGCGCTCCCTAGGGGCTGTTTTTGAATGGCCGGGGAGGGGGCATTGCTGGCTCCACCTACGCCTCGTCAGCCTCCCTCGTGAGGGACGCCGGGTCCTGGCGGCTCCCTGGGCTGCTTCGAGTGGCCTCGATGCCAAAAACAGTAAAGTCCTGCCCGCCTCCACCCCCTTCTCCGCTGCAGAACTCATCTGCCCTGGAGCCCATCGCCTCGGCAAGTATTGTAGGGATCGTGGAGATCATAGGACTGAATTGTAGGAATCGTAGAAACGGAATCGCAGAATTGCAGAAATTAGAAAAGAATCGCAGGATAGTAGAAATCACAGAATAGTAGTGACAGAAATCAGAAATGGAACCGAAGGGATGGTGGTACCGTAGGGATCGTAGAAATTAGCATCATTGTGACATAGAAACCAGAAAAGAATCGCAGAAATTACAGAACTGGAGAATCAGGTCATAGAAATCATAGAATCAAATTGTAGAAATCATACAAATATAATCATAGAATTGTAGAAATCATAGAATCAGAAATAGAGTAATAGAGTTATGGAACAGATAGAAATCATAGAAATAGAATCCTAGAATGGTAGAAATCAGAAAATCTTCGAAATAGAATTGTAGAAATTGTAGAAATGTAGAAATCAGAAAAGAATATTAGGATTGTAGAAATTGTAGGATTGTAGAAATCAGCAAAGAATCTTAGAAATAGAACTGTAGAATTGCAGAAATCATAGAATCCCAGAACTGTAAAAATTGTAGAAATCATAGAATCCCAGAACTGTAGAAACTGTAGAAGTCATAGAAACGAGAGAAATGCTCACTCCTCTTGGTTTGGCCATGGCACAACAGGGCTTGCACCGCATTGAGGCCTTGGGGCGAGAAGCTGGGAGAGCACCCTGCTGGGACAACTCGCCCAACCTGAGACTTGGGCTCTGGAGAAGAGAATTTGGCCCCTGTAAGTGTGTTGTGGACCAGCAGGAGAGGCTTTGGACCGTAAAAAAACAGGTTTGGACCAAAACCGGTGGCTTTAGACCCTTAAACTGAGGCTTTGGTCTTTCAGAATTCATGTTTAGACCTGAAAAACGAGAGTTTGGGTTCTAAGATTTAGGCTTCAGGCCCCAAAATGGGTGTTTGAACACTTAAAGGAGGGTATGGACGCTAAAAAGGGAAGTTTAGGTCTACAGAAATTAGGGTTTGGATGCTAAAAAGAGAGGTTTGATCTCCAAGTGGAGGTTTTGGACTCTCAAATACAGTTTGGACCCTAAAATTAGGATTTGTATTTTAAATTCACCATTAAGGAGGGAGGAGGTGCCACCTGGCAGCCCTCCCCCTCCTGGGGACCTGGAAGCTCTGCACACTGCAGCTTTTCTGCCCCCAAAGAAGGGAAAATGGGCATGGGGAATGCAGGTCACGGTCGGTCTGTAATGCTTTGTCTGCTGATCTTCCTTTATTTCATCAGTCACCTTCTGAGCCCATTCGTGGGGGCGGTTGGTATGGTTGTGGTAATGTTTTTGGACCCTTTGGTGGTCGGTTTTCTTTTGGAGGTCGTTTCTCCCTGCTTCCCTTTCCCTTCCAGGATCTGTTGGATGCATTTGGAGCCAGTAATGCCATGAACATGTACATGCAATGCAATCCGCTCTAATTCTTGTCTCAATAAACTGTAATTAGCATTTCCGTTGTCATTCTTCCTTGTGGGAAGAGGGAGGTTTTAAAGAGGGTGCAGGAGCACCTACTGTTGTAGGAAGTACAGCTAATTACTACAAAAAAAAACAGCTAATTACTACAGTGTGTGTTAATATAAAATTACACAAACAATCTGGATTACCTGGGCAGATACAACCTTCTTGTTGGCCACTTTTGGAAATCGGTTTTACTAAAATCCCCGTTACTTTCTTGTGGGTTGTTCCATTAATCATTCGGCACCCTATCTTATGCCATTCTTATAATGTATATAAATGGCCACCATTTGTTCGCCAAATAACCACAACTGCTAACTTTCCATTAATGCTCTTATCCTCTGTTGTTATGGCTTTGGACCAAGGCCACTCACCATTCTCTATTATCGTAGAGGCGCCTTCTTGAATCACAATTACAATTCATAAGCCATAGAAATAAAACAGACTTGTTAACTAAATTCCTGCTGACTATAGTACTAAATACTCCTGACCATAATGTCCTCATTTTGTTCGACACGTTTCTGACTGTGGTCCCACGCGGCTCTTTAAGGCCTCAGAGATTGCTCGCCAGGAGCCGAGCAATCCCCCCGCAACCTTGTCATTTTTAGTTGCAGTGTCCCACACCTTTACCTCAGTTTGGTCCCATATTTCAGGATCAGAAACAGTCCAATTGTTAATAAGGAGAATAAGCTCTAAGGTTGTTATAAGTTGCCCCTTAATTAATTTTTGGAGGGCATTGTATTAATCATATAAAAGAATTTACTGAGTAAGCAAACTGCAAGCAAAACAGCACTGGGCGGCCGGGGAGTCTCTTCTCCGCCAATGGCGCGCACCTCACCCCTGCCAGGGTCCCTTTTTATATCTTGGTAATTCCGGGATTACGTAGCACATCCAGGTATGTTCTGCAGCTGCGCGCACTGTTGCTAGGGGGTCGTCCCAGTCTCCCTGGTGTTCGTGAAGATGAAGGCCGTAGTCTTCCTCTGCATTGTAGCTCGACTCTCTTTCCTCATTAGGTCATGTTGACCCAGCATGAAGCAGGAAGGCAGAACATTGTCATGCTGGTTCAGCAGCTTATCAGGAATGGTTACAGGAGCTTTGCAACAGTGACTTTAAATGAAAGATGGAACTAGGATGCAAGGGGGGAGAAGGGGAGGAAACTCTCTCCCCCTTACCAGTTTGAGGGCCCTATCTTGTTACATGAAGTAAAGGAATTTCAGGCATTTTACAATTTCTTATCTCAGCAGGAGACCTTTACTACACCCACTTCTTCAAGCAGGACTCCTCGTCCTTATGATACAAAAGACAATGAACAAACATTTATTGTATATTACAATCCCCCCTTTTCTTTTGGTTACTCATTTTGTTCATTGAGTCTTTGCAATGCCTGGCTACTGAAGACTAATGTTTCTTCAATCCCTTCGTCGGTGCTTACTGGCTCATATTTGGCACGTATGAGCATTAAATGTGCCGCTTCCAAACGACCTTTTACAATTGCAATCAGTTTACTAAAAATACATGGTCCAAAAGTTAGCATTATTATTAATAACAATAAAGGTACTGCTATTGTTGATAATAAAGTAGTAAGCCAAGGTGAATAATTAAACCAAGATTCTTACCAGCTCTGTCGGGCTTCATTCTCCAGTTTCCTTTTTTTTTTTGTCCAACCCTTCCCTGAGTCTTGCCATTGTATCTCTTACCACTCCAGTGTGATCAGCATACACACAGCACTCCTCTTTCAGGGCTGCACACAGCCCGCCCTGTTGTTAAAATACTAAATCTGATCCCCTACAATTTTGTAACACTACCTCTGAAAGCGACCTGATAGATTTTCCAGGGCCGAGATGGATTGTTCAATTCGGATCAGGTCCTCGTCCACAGCAATGCGTAAGGAAGCAAATTCTTGATTTTGTTTAACCAATGAGGCTACCCTGGTCCCCACTCCAGCTCCTCCCAGGATTATTAGGGTGGCCAAAGTTAGAGCTGTGAATGGCTCCCGTCTTTCCAGATGATGACTTGCCACGGTGTGCTGGGTGTACATATAATCCTCAGGGTGGTATAGAATCTTTGGTATAATTATCACCTGTATACAAAAAATCACGAGACGCATTAAAGAGTTTTAGTGATAGACAAGGAATTACGCCCACTGATGAACAAACCCACCTAGCGTTGTTGGCTGGGATTAATCACTCGGTTGATTGTTTTCCATTCTCCGTGATATTACATAGGTGGCGCTTCCCACTAGGAACCGTGCCCACACCCCTACCACCTCCAGTGGCTTGTGTTAGTGTTACCTCTATATCTTTTCCCCAGCTGCATTGTAGAGGGTTGCTCTCATTTGTGCAGGTGGGCTCCCCAGGGTCCCCGATAGCATCATAATATGGAGGCCTTATACTAAAGCATAATCACTAATGTTTTGTTACATTTGGGTTTGTTTTGTTTAATAATTGGTAGCTGGCATTCATGACCCCCCCGCCCCCATATGTTATTCTCAGCTATGTTATCATTCTCGGCTTTACCTGAGCTCGTAGGGCTGCCGAGGGTTGGCACTGTAGTATTTTCCACAGGCTGGATTCCCTGGACAGTTTCTGACAATACCTCATTTGGTCCTACTGCCTGGGGCCTATCAGCATCCTCCTTTTTTATTAGTATGAGTCCTCCCCTATCTGTTCCGTATTTGTAAAATCTGACATTTTTCCTAGTACCCCGCTAGTATCGTCCAAGTTTGTTATATTTATATATAGAACATTGCAAATTTCTTTATTTCCGTGGAAGGCTCCTGTATACCCTATACCATGCCCTTGCCACCTGTAACGGGGATCCACTTGTCAGTTACAACCTTGTGGCCCATATCCCACTTGTAAGAATTTATCCCGACCAGCCCCGAGTGTCCAGTCCGTAGCAATGGTTTCACACCCACAGTATGCACAATAATACACGTTCGGGTAATTACAGTACCCCTTTCCCAGGTTAGAACTTGGACAGAAATAAAATCCCGATCGGTTAAAGCATGGCTGCACTGACACCAGGTCACATAATGTGATGCGGAAACTGGGAGCACCCGCTGTCATTGTTTGCTGGATGACGAATTGATCCTCCCATCTGATCAAGCTCCATTTAAAAGGCTGGTGGGGATGCGCAGACCCATAGCTGACCAAAACAGTGATACTGACTCCCATGTATCGTAGGAGGTGGTCAGAGCCCATTACTCCAGGGTGTTTTTAAATTGTCCCAAAATCCCAAAAATCCCAAAATCCACAATATATAGATACACAAGTAAAATCAGACCACTGTAAATTAACTGCCTGTAGACAATTACACTGAGGACATTTAAACCTGATGAGCCGATAATATGCCTGGGCAAATTTTGTTCCCTTAGACATACACCTCAATGGCAGTTCTTATATTTACATATTTACATATTAACATATGTATAAAAGAACACTTTAACAAAAATGCCCAGGCTTTTATATATACAATATACAATCTACAGTTATTATTCCAGTTAGAATTATTCCTCAGCAGCTGCAAACATTATGCCAGTTGCCGTTAAAGCTCGCTTACCCTCCTCCTGTCTCTTTCTTAAAATCTCGGATGTCCCCGGAGTTAATGGGGACGGCCACCTATTCCTAGTCACTGGTCCCTGAGCGCTAGAGTCAGAGTCGCTATCAGAGTCTCCCCAGGGTTGCGGATTAGGAAGCCCAGGATTCGGAGGGGCTGCAGGTGGGGGTGGTGGAATATAGGGAGGCAGTGGGGCTGGGATCTCTAATTCTCATTTTTTTTGCGCCTCCCATCCCCTCCTTTTTCTTTTAGAGGGTATAAATTGGCTCGAGTTTCCGAGCTGATCCACAAATGTGCATATTCACTTTCTTCCAAACTAAAAGGTTCCTTTGAGTTTACATAAATATTTAGGGCCTGGCAAACCCAGTCTTCAAAGGACCCAAATACAGGCCAGTAAAGGTGGTCTCCTCGAATCTGTTTACCACCCCAAACTTCAGCACAATAATGTATCATTTTTACTTTATTCCTTCCTCACCTAAAAGGGGAATCCTCCCAGTTTTTAATCATTAATCCCGGGGTAACCTAACATCAGACGTTACCCCACCCATGGGACCAGAGGGCTTACTCTTCTTCTGTCCCATCTTCCGGAGCGCCTTCACACACACACACACAAATTGCTTCCCCCTTTTTGTGGCCCAGTCCCTCGTGGGATGTGGGAACCGCACTACCGAGGGGTCCGCTCCGGGATGCCAACCCCAACTGAACGGCACACCGGCCTATACTTACTCATCCCATGAGTCTTTGTGCACAAAGATTACTAGGGGTTGCCAGCTTTATTTGCTTGCTGATGAATTTAGGGTTCGTCAGTGAAGGATTTGAATGAAAGCAGTCCTAGCGAAGGCCGCTGAAATCAGCGGGGCGCCCCCTCCGAAGGTCTTTCAATCAGATTGCCTTCATCCGAGTCACGGCACCAAATTTGTTATAAATTACCCCCTTAATTTTTCAGAGAGCATTGTATTAATCATAGAAAGGAATTTATTGAGTAAGCCAACAGCAAGCAAAACAGCGCTGGGCGGCTGGGGAGTCTCTTCTCCGCCAACGGCGCGCACCTCACCCCCACCAGGGTCCCTTTTTATATCTTGGTAATTCCGGGATTACGCAGCACATCCTGGTATATTCTGCGACTGCGCGCACTGTTGCTAGGGGGTCGTCTCTGTCCCTCTGGTGGTCGTGAAGATGAAGGCCATAGTCTTCCTCGGCGTTGTGGTTCAACGTATTTTTTTTATTTGGTCATGTTGGCCCAGCGTGAGACAGGAAGGCAGGATGTTGCTACACTAGTTTAGCGACTTATCAGGAGATGGTTAGATGAGCTTTGCAGCAGTGTCTTTGAACAAAAGAGGCAACTGAGATGCAGAAGGAGAGAAGGGGAGGGGGTTCTCTTTCTGTTACATTAAGCAAAAGAATTTTCATAGTGTCTAGCCAAGCATTATACAGCTCTTTACTTCAGCAGGGAGCTTTCACAACTCCCGCTCCTCAAACAGAACTCCTTGTTTTTATAATACAAAACACAATGAACAAACATTTATTGTGTATTACACCCGGGACACGCCGGGTGCTGAGGCCTCCTCCTGCGCTGTCCCAGGGGCCACTGTGCTCCCCTCCCAGCCTCCATCTCTCCCAACAGTCTAATGTGGAACGCCTCGTGCAAGCAGCTTGCTCCTTGCTGGCATCAGCCACCTGGGAGCTCCTCCTGCCCGAACGTCTCGGTACCGCTGGCGCAGGACCCATCGCGCAGCCTCTTGTCGATGGCCGTGTCGCGGTGACATCGTGGTGACACGGGCAGTGCTGGCTGCTGCCCGCGGTGACGGCGGCACCAACAGGCTGCTGCCTGTCCAGGCACCTCTGTGCTGGGGGGAGGACATCAAAGAGTCGGAGGAATCGGAGGAGTCGCGGAATCGAGTCCTGAAATTGGAGAAATTGGAGAAATAGGAATCATAGGAATAGAATTGCAGAATGGTAGAAATGGCAGAATAGGAGTGTCGCGTTAAGGGGTGTAGCTGATTAACCGTTACGGGCCCGGTCAGATTCAGGGTACTGAACCAGTCGGACATTCACCAAAAACACATTAACCGTCTGGGGGCCTGTTCAGACATTCACCATCAACGCATTAACCGTCTGGGGGATCCGTTCGGACATTCACCAAAAATGCATTAACCGCCTGGGGGTCTGCTTGGATTCAGAACACTGAACTATCACGGATAACCACCCTCACCCTCGTTGCACTTAATGAGAGTTATCACAATGCAATCAAGTATGGTTTATTACAGCAACAGATAATCAGGTTCTTTTGGATTGCCAGTGATAGGGACTGTCTGCAAAAGCAAGCTAGTATGCATGAAATACACAGGTGTTACAGGTGTTACAGATGTTACAGGTGTTATAGGTGTTATAGATGTTACAGGTGTTTACAGGTGTCACAGATGTCACAGGTGTCACAGGTGTGCAGCCTAGAAATAAACACGTTAAAAGGATCAAAGACTCTACAGAGATTTATAAGCAAGTATTCAGATCTCACCCAAAGGCATCCCAATGGGGGGGAAGAGAGGCTCAGCCCATCGACTGATCCCAGGAGTCAGGAGGTCCTAAGGATGTTGTATTTCCTCGGGATGGTATCTCCCCTGGCGGTGGTATCTTCCCTAAGATCCCCTCTCTCTTGGGCCAATTTATATTATTTTCTATCTTTTAGGTGGAGCTTGAGTGGCTCTAGTCAAGCATATCTTAGTTATGATTGGTGTAAAGTTTTCCCGTCTCCGTTTAAAGTAATAGGCTCCGAGAAATTCAGAGCGCATGCTCAGTGAGGGGTGGTCGCACCTTGGAGGCGGGTAGCTTTTGGGATGGAGGTGTGTTTTGGTATTATAATGATATTATGAAGAGCCAAAAGTACACTAGGGTACAGCATTTGTCAAAACATGACAGGTCTTTGGCTTAGGGTGGCAAAAGGTGCAGCTTTGTGCACAAGAACAATCGAGGCCCCACCTGATTACAGAGCCTAGCCGTGGTGTCTCCACTCCACTCTACTACGCTCCGTGCTGTTCCTTAGACCTAGCACACCAAGTTTCCCCAGCGCGATAGCATCAAAGGTTGGGAGCCTAGGGAACGCTCAGATAATGCAGTTATGCCCTACACTGAAAGCCTCTTCAATGCTGTACCTTTTCCTTAAAATGTGAATGTTAGTTTTATTTTCCTAGTTACTTCAGGCATTTACACCACAAGGAGAAATCCCAGGATCCTAGAATTAGAGAAATCAGAGCAGACTCAGAAGTGGAATCATAGGTGGAGGGAGATTGGTGGGACCTGAGGGGGGGAGGGTGTGGAGCCATGGGGGACACTGGGACATATGGGACTGGGGGGACATTTGGACATGGAGGGGACGTGAGACACATGGGGCTGGGGTGGGACGTGGGATTTGGGGATGCCTAGATGTGGTAGGGACAGCGGGGGCTTGAAGGGATATGGGGGACATGGAGGGGACGTATGGGAGTGGGGCGACATGGGGGGCCATTGGGACATATAGGACTGGGAGAACATGGGGTGTTTTGGTGGAGGGAGGTCTGCAGGAGGTCTTTGGGTTGGATGGGGAGGCTTGAGAGGTTTGGAGGCTCCTGGTAGATTGTGGGGGGGGAGCTGAGGGGGCCCTGGCAGGTTTCTGGAGGGAGTTCGGGGGTGCGTGGGAGTCTGGGGGGTGTTTAGAGGTGTCTGGAGGGGGTTGGAGGCTCTGGTGAAGGGTTGGGGGGGACGGGGTGGCCAGGGGGTGTTTGGCGGGTGTCCTGCCTTGTTTTGGGGGGGCCCTGGCAGTGGTTGGGGGCCTCTGGAGGATTTTCTCGTGGGGGGCTTGTGGATGGGGACTTGAGGTGTTGGGGGGGGCCCTGGTGGGTGTTGGGGGGAACCCTGAGGGTGTTTGGGTGGGGCCGGGGGGGCTGAATCAGTTGTTTTCCAAGCCACAGGAATGCCGACTTGGCTCAAGTTAGCTCAAGTTCCAGCATAACTGAAGAGCGACAGATAGTGCGATGTTTCAATTAACAAGATGCTTCAACAGAAGAGAGGGTCGACAGATCACAAGATGTCGTCTATTTTGTCCTCATTATTATAACCACAAGATTTACTCTATCCTAAAGTGAGTTTATACAATAGCATTCTCCCCTTTTCTGGACAGTCTAGTAAATTCTTTTACTTAATATGAAAATTTGTCTTCCCAGTCTTACGCTATGGGGTACATATGATAGCCATGCACGTTTGTCGAGGAAGCTAACATGGACATGCGTTGTAACAACTTCCAATTCCAAACAAGCAATACAAAAGACAGTATTAAACTTATACCAACTAATAGGAATAAAACAATACTTGGGTGTCTCGAGGTGTTCAAAATCCCAGTTGCAGTTGGCGACCATCCAGAGTGTATCGCATCAGTTGTGATTTGGGTCTTGTTTTACTCTCTGCAAAACTCTGCTTACTTCCTTTGTATCACAATGGACAGTGATTAGAGTCTTCTCTCCATTTTGTCTTCTCACGGTTTAATCAATGATCGGGGGGATAACATAAACTGTGGCATTACGTATAGTAAGCACGAAGGCAGTAGCCATGTTAACAATGGGATCGTAGGTAAAATTTACCAGACTAAAATCCCCGTTACTTTCTCGAGGATCGTTCCATTAATCATTCGGCACCCTATTTTAATTTCGGCCCCCGTGGTTTTCTTTGGTGTGTCCACTCTTCCCCTAATTTTCGCCATTCTGATGGTGTATAGAAATGGTTACCATTTGTTCACCAGATGACCATAAGTGCTAACTTTCCATTAATGCTCTTCTCCTCTGTTGTTACGGCTGCGGTCCAAGGCCACTCACCATTCTCTGTTATCATAGAGGCACCTTCCTGAATCACAATTACAACTATAAGCCATAGAAACAAAACAACTCTAGCAACACCATTTCTGCCAACTATTCCCAAATACTCCCGACCGTCATGTCCTCGTTTTGTTCGACTAAGTTTCAGTTTCAGTTCATCGTCACCTGGCATTACTTTGCAGGGGGCTTCTGGAGCTTTCTTCACTCGGGAATGGTGGATCCAAGCGGCTTGTTCTCTAATCTTGATAGCAGTGTGAGTTGTCAGCAACGCTTGATACGGTCCATTCCATTTTTCCTCTAGGGGTTGTCCTGAAAAAGTCTTTATATAGACATAATCCCCAGGCTTAAAGGGGTGGATTGCTTCATCCAACCCTCTAGCCCTGCTCCCTAAAACAAATGGATGTACTTAATTGTTTCTGAAGTTCAGCTATATAAGCATATAAATATTCTGATCCCAACTGCGTTAGATCCTCTCCACTAAATAGAAATTGATACGGCCTTCCATCTAAGATTTCAAAGGGACTCAAATTCTCTTTTATTCGAGGTTTATCTCTAATTCTAAGTAATGCTAAAGGGAGGGATTGAGGCCATGACAAATTAGCTTCTTGTCCAATTTTAGCTACTTGTTGTTTAACTAAATGGTTCGTTTTTTCTACCTGTCCACTTGCCTGTGGTCTATAAGGAGTATGTGTTGTGGTTTTACCGTGCTGGGCAGCTAAACCCCACAACCGCTCTCTCACTTCCCCGTCTTTAGATGAGGAGGGGGAGAAGTAAAGCAAAGAACAACTCGCGGGTTGAGATAAGGACAATTTAATTAAAGAAATAATTTTATTTTATATTTTAAATAAAATTATTTTATTAAAGAAATAATAATAATAATTAAATAAAGATTATTATGAACTAAATTTAACTTAAGGGAAATAAAAAGGGAAAGGGAAAGGGGAGGTGGAAAGGGAAAATAAAAAAAAAAAAAAAGGAAGGAAAACAAACAAATAAAGCAAATGAAGGCTATGTGGAAGTGCAGAGGACAGAACTTACCTCTACTTCCCACAAATGAGCGATGCTTGAGCGCGTCCTTGAAGCAGGGCCTCAACGCACGTAGCCGGTGTTCGGGAGGAGGACCGACGTTTTCACAAGGAGCGCCCACCCCTCCCCTCTGCTGCCTGTTTCCACCTTTTCTTGCTGAGTGTGACATCACCTGGTATGGAATATCCCTTTGGTTGGTTTAGGTCAGCTGCCCTGGTGATGTTTCTCCTCTCCCTTTTTGCCCACCCCCTAGGAGGGTTAGAGAAAGGCCCGATGCTGTGCCAGCACTGCTCATCAGGAGACACAACACTGGTGTGATAACACTGCTGTTCCAAGTACAAGTGCAGAGTACGGCACTGTATGGGCTGCTGCAGGGAAAGTTACCATTCCAGCCAGAGCCAGTACAACCTCAGGAGGGACGTTACACCCCCATGCTGTGTCTCGAACCCATGACCTCTCCACATAGCCAGGTGGGGGTTATGCGAGCGCCTCGAGCCGGTGAGCTACCGCCACCTCCTCCCCTTATTCCATAACATTTGTGTCCCACTCAGATCCCCATACTTTAGCATACAAGTATTCTCATCATTATTCCTTGTCCTTTAACAGGACAAGGATTTAACAGGACAGGATTAATAGGCAGGTGTATCTTTTCATTCCATAGGTCTTTCTTGGAAAATGTTCCTAAGAACTGTTGATGATTAGGTCTTCATCTGCCAAAGTGGCCACTCAGGGCAGGTGGAGTTGGATGTCTGGACACCAGCACCAGCTTAGCTCAAGTCCTTGTTGCAGTGCCCGGCTCCTTGCAAAGTTGACCTGTCGTTGATCCTGCAGCGTCTTCCTACAACATCTAACTTAGATTATAGATTAGTTTTCTCTCAAGATCAAATCTCCTTGAGGCACACACTTGATATCCCCATTCTTTTGCATGAGCCACCAGGTATACCCTGGTCCTTGGGCGAAGACAATCCCACAAGGAGGTTTGCCTTTTCCCGAGGCAGGAGCAACCCACACTGCCTTCCCCATCCACCTTCCTACATGCACTACGGGAACTTTAGCTCCTTTCACAGTGTGTAGGGGTTTTGTTTCAGCAGGACCAGCACGGCTGTCAGACCACCTATTGTTAACTAGCCAAGTGGCTTCTGGTAGATTTATGTCCCGTTGTTTCCATGTCCCAGCACCTAATGCTCCTAACATAGTCTTTAACAGTCCATTGTACCTCTCAACCTTCCCAGAGGCTTGTGGGTGGTAAGGGATGTGGTACACCCACTCAATACCATGCCTCTTGGCCCAGGAGATAACAAGATTGTTTCAGCAATGACTCCCAATTGTCAGACTCAATTCTCTCTGGTGTACCATGACGCCACAATACTTGTCTTTCCAGGCGCAAGATAGTGTTTCGGGTCGTGGCATGGTTTACAGGGTATGTTTCCAGCCACCCAGTAGTTGCTTCTACCATGGTGAGTATGTACCGTTTGCCTTGGCGGGTTTTTGGGAGTGGTCTGATATAGTCAATTTGCCAGGCCTCACCATATTGAAACCCTAGCCATCTCCCCCTGTTCCAGGGAGATTTTACCTTCGTGGCTTTCTTGACTGCAGCACAGGTCTCACACTCATGGGTAACCTGTGTGATGGCCTCAATGGTCAAGTCCACCCCTCGATCACGAGCCCATCTGTAAGTGGCATCTCTCCCCAGATGTCCTGATGTTTCATGGGCCCATCGAGCTACAAACAGCTCACCCTTACGTTCCCAGTCTAGGTCCACCTGAGCCACTTCAATTTTCGAAGCTCGATCCACTTCTTCGTTGTTCTGATGTTCTTCAGTAGCGTGACTCTTGGGCATGTGGGCATCTACATGACGTACTTTTACATCCAGGTTTTCTACCCGGGCAGCAATATCTTGCCACCGGGTAGCAGCCCAGATAGGTTTACCTCTGTGCTGCCAGTTGCTCTGTTTCCATTGCTGCAGCCACCTCCACAGAGCATTTGCCACCATCCATGAATCAGTGTAAAGATATAATGCTGGCCATTTTTCTCTTTTGGGAATCTCTATGGCTAGTTGTATGGCTTTTACTTCTGCATACTGGCTCAACTCGCCTTCCCCTTCCATGGCCTCCACAACTCGTCGTGTGGGACTCCACACAGCAGCTTTCCATTTCCGATGGCTCCCTACCACACGGCAGGATCCGTCAGTAAACAACGCATACTGCTTTCTGTCTTCTGGCAACTCATTGTATGGTGGTGCCTCTTCAGTACGGGTCACCTCTTCTGTTGGCACTCTGCAATCTCTGCCTTCTGGCCAGTCCATAATCTCTTCCAGGATTCCTGGGCAATTAGGTTTTCCCATTCGAGCACGCTGTGTAATTAACGCTATCCACTTACTCCACGTAGCATCAGTTGCATGGTGTGTAGTGGGAATTTTCTCTTTGAACATCTGTAGTGGGTTTACGTGGCAAGGTTTTGGTAGCAGGGAGCCATAGGGGTGGTTTCTGTGAGAAAGATCTAGAAGCTGCCCCATGTTTGGGAAGGGCCCCATTGTTTTCCAGAGCTGAGCCAATAAGCGATGTTGTTTTGCGCCTCTGTGAGAGCATATTTAAGACAGGGAAAAAACGCTGCGCCACGCAGCAGCTGGGAGAGTCAAGGGAGTGAGAGAACAGCCTTGCACATGTCAAGGTCAGTGTAGAGGGAGGGGGAGAGGTGCTCCAGGCGCCGGAGCAGAAGTCCCCTACGGCCTGTGGTGAGGACCATGGTGAAGCAGGCTGTCCCCCTGCAGCCCATGGAGTACCACGGTGGAGCAGGGTTCCACGCTGCAGCCCGTGGAGGAGACCACGGTGGAGCAGGTGGCCCTGCACCGACGGAGGCTGCGGCCTGTGGAAGACCCCTGCCCGAGCAGATTCCAGGCTGGACCTGTAGCCCGTGGAGAGGAGCCCACGCAGGAGCAGGTGACCTGGCAGGAGCTGCAGCCCGTAGGGGAGCCAGGTTGGAGCAGTTTTCTCCTGAGGGATGGACCCCGTGGTACGGACCCATATCTGGAGCAGTTCTGAAAGAGCTGCTGCCTGTGGGAAGCCCACGCCGGATCAGTTCATCAAGGACTGCATCCCGTGGGTGGGACCCCACAGCACAGGGGACGAGAGTGACCGAGAAGGAGCGGCAGAGAAGAAGTGCTGTAGACTGACCATAACCCCCATTCCCCCGTGTCCCTGCACCGCTCGGGGGGAGAGGTGGAAGAGGGTGGATGGGGGGAAGGTGCTTTTGTTTTTTTTTTCCTTTGTTTTCTCACTTCTCTCGCTTGTTAGTTGTAGGCAATAAATCTTACTATCTCCTTATGCCGAGTCTGTTTTGCCCGTTACAATAATTATTGCGTGATTTTCTCGTCCTTATCTCAACCCTTGAGCCCTTTTCACATATTTTCTCCCCATTCCTCTTTGAGGAGGGGGAGTGAGAGAGCGGCTGTGGTAGAGCTCGGCTGCCCACTCGAGCGGAACCACGACAACATCCAATGTAACACAGGTAGCCGCGGTGCCAAGAGGAGCTGTGCTTCTGTACCCACAACTTCTGAAGCAGCTCGAACAGCCTCATATACTGTGAGCATCTCTTTTTCAGTTGGGGTGTAATTGGCTTCTGATCCTCTGTAGCCCCGACTCCAGAAACCCAGAGGTCGACCTCGAGTTTCTTCTGGGGTTTTCTGCCAAAGGCTCCAGGTGAGGCCATGCTCCCCAGCTGCAGTGTAAAGTTTTGCACAGCTGGTCTGGTACGGACAGGCCCAAGGGCTACTGCACGAGCTATTTCTTGTTTGATTTGTTCAAAGGCCTGTTGTTGCTCAGGGCCCCACTCGAAAGAGTTTCTCTTTCGAGTCACTTGATATAGAGGACTCACAAGCTGACTATAGCCTTGCACATGCATTCTCCAGAATCCCACAAGGCCTAGGAAAGCTTGCATTTCTTTTTTACTAGTTGGCACAGACATTGCTATTATTTTATTGATCACATCCGTCGGAATGTGGCCATTTTACCCCCAAGAACTGGATTTCCTGGGCAGGCCCCTTGACCTTACTCTGTTTAATGGCAAAACCAGCTTTCAGGAGAATTTCGATTACTTTCTTCCCTTTCTCAAAAACTTCTGCTGTGTTGCCCCACACGAGGATGTCATCAATGTACTGAAGGTGCTCGGGAGCTCCCCCTTGCTCCAGTGCAGACTGGATCAGTCCGTGGCAAATGGTAGGGCTGTGTTTCCAGCCCTGGGGCAGCCAATTCCAGGTGGATTAGATGCCCCTCCAAGTGAAAGCAAACTGCGGCCTGCATGCTGCTGCCAAAGGGATGGAGAAAAATGCATTAGCAATCTCAATTGTGGCATACCACTTGGCTGCCTTTGACACTAGTTTATACTGAAGTTCTAGCATGTCCGGCACTGCAGCACTTAGTGGTGGCGTGACTTCATTCAGGCCTCGATAGGCCACTGTTAGCCTCCACTCGCCATTAGACTTTCGCACTGGCCATATAGGACTATTAAAGGGTGAGCGAGTCTTGCTGATTACTCCCTGACTCTCCAGCCGGTGAACCAACTCATGGATGGGAATCAGGGAGTCTCTCTTGGTGTGATATTGCTGTCGGTGCACCATTGTAGCAGCAATTGGTACCTGCTGTTCTTCAACCTTCAGCAATCCTACAACACAAGGGTCTTCTGAAAGGCCAGGCAGGGTAGACAGCTGCCTAATCTTCTCTGTGCTCAAAGCAGCTATGCCAAAAGCCCACCGGTATCCTTTTGGATCCTTGAAGTACCCTCTCTTGAGGTAGTCTATGCCAAGGATACACAGAGCCTCTGGGCCAGTCACAATGGGGTGGTTTTGCCACTCATTCCCAGTTAGACTCACTTCAGCTTCCAGTACAGTTAGTTGTTGGGATCCCCCTGTCTCTCCAGAGATACAGATGAGTTCTGTCCCTTGGTAGCCTGATGGCATTAAGGTACATTGTGCGCCAGTGTCCACTAAAGCTTTGTATTCTTGTAGTTCTGATGTGCCAGGCCATCGGATCCACACAGTCCAATAAATCCGGTTATCCCTCTCCTCTACCTGGCCAGAGGCAGGGCCCCTCTAGTCCTGGTTGGAGCGTCTGCCACTTAATTCTTGCAGATGAGAGGCAGAGGTCCCTTCATCAGGGTCAAGAAGAACATCAGCTCTTCTACTGCCTCTGGGGTACTGCCCAATAGAAACTGGAGCAGCATTTTTCATAGGAGCCCCTCTTCTTGCTGCTGTATTTCCTTTCAGTTCACGTACCCGAGCAGCTAGGGCTGAAGTAGGTACACCATCCCATTTCCTCATATCTTCCCCATGGTCACACGGATAAAACCACAAGGTGCCATGTGGTGTGCGTCTTGGGTACTCTCTCTCTTGAGCAGGCAAATGCTGATTATTAGTGGCTGAAGTATCACTCCGTCTAGATGAGAGGGAATATGGGGAATATGCTCATTCCACGAGCTGGTCAAGTCTTTCAGACAGTTTCTCCACAGCTGAGACACAGGACTGTAGCAGAGCAGAGAGATTGTCTTCATATTTTTGAAGCTGGCAGGACAGATTATACAGTGTTGGTCCCATCCCCTCATCCCAGTTAAATACTGCCAGTGTACTGGCATGTGCTGATGGTGCACTCCGCACAAATTTACACCACATGGATGTTGTGCACTGGACTTCATCGGGGTCTTGAGGTGTCTGGGCATTGTCCAAATCACTATAAAGCATCTCCCGCACAGCTAATTCCCGCAGATGTTGGAGACCTTTATCCACAGTGGTCCACTTGCCTACATGATATACAATATCTTCCTTATGGGGATATCTATCTTTCACAGCTGCCAGGAGTTGTCTCCAGAGGCTGAGGGCCTGTGCTCCTGTCCCAATTACTTTGTCAATTACCCTTTCTCTAGAGAGGGATCCCAGCTGCTTGGCTTCATTGCCTTCTAATTGTTGGCTATTGGCCCCAGCATCCCAGCATCGAAGCAGCCAGGTGAGGATGTGTTCACCTGGGCGTCGACCATAATCCTTTCGTATTTCTCGCAACTCACTCAGGGATAAGGATAGAGTGATTTCTGATTCCTTTATGATTTCCATCTCTTCTTCCTGCTGTTTTTGTGATGGCTCTGCTTTAGGGGTGCCTGCCATTTCCCCTTCTCCCTCCTTCTTAGGAGAGCCTTCTTCCCTTACTAAACGAGCTGACCTCCGTTTCCATTGTTTTGATTTGACTATGGGGGCGACTGCTACCATAGTCGGTTGGTCCTCTGGGTCAGCCACAGCATGTGTTACCTGGTCATCAGACTCAGAGACTTCCTTCCTCTCTTCAAGTTGCTGGATGATGTTAAACAGGGTTTGATAGGAGTAAGCCAGGACCCAGCACAATGCTGCAAGCTGTCATTCTCCGGCATTATCAGGGTCAGGACATACAACTCTCAAACATTATTTCATTTAACAAGACTTTAACCACTTCCCTTGGCAATTAAAAAATTAAAATTAGAATTCATCCCAGACTGGGATGAATTAAAATTAATTAAAATTAGAGGGCATTATTACGTGGTTATCTTTTAAATATACCCATCCATCTGGTTTCATTTTACCTTTCAAATCTTCAATTAATTTTAAGTCTTCTTTGGTATAATTTGGCTTTTGGTTCATGTATATAGTTTGGATTTTACCATCTGGTATCAAAGACAATACCTTCACCTCAGTTATTTCAGCTGCCCGCTTAGCCTCCTGATCTGCCAATCCATTTCCAATTTCAAAATCGGCATTCCCCTTTTGGTGTCCCTGACAATGCATGATAGCTACCTTTTCTGGTTGTTTTACTGCCTGTAACAATTTTAAAATTTCTTCAGCATGTTTTATCTGTTTTCCCTGAGTGGTCAGCAATCCACATTCTTTCCAAATCGCTCCATGAGCATGTACCACGCTGAATGTATATTTCACGTGAAAACGCGTGAAAAAGCCACCGTTTAGGGAATTCCAAACCTCTGAAAACCTGAATCTGCTGGGTTTGGTCCTGAGCCGCAGGCTGTGGTGCCTGGCTAAGCCCCATTTATCATTTTGGTGAGTGAAAAGCTGAGAAAGGCAGAGAGGGAGAGGGTGAGAAAGGAGGTCAACTTCTGCTTAGGTTTTCTTCGCTTTTGTTTGTTCTGGGTTATTCCTGGCTGCATTTGCTGGCTGCCACAGCTGCTCCTCCCTGTGCCCATGCAGGGCAGCCCCAGCCTTGGGGAGCCAAAAGTTGTGATTGTGGGGGAGGAAAACAGAAACCAAAACCTGGCTCTGCCACTTCCAGCCCTCCGTGTCCATACCCAGCACCAACTCTTCTGTAGCTTTTCCCAGTCAGCAATGAGTGGAAAAGCCCTTTCTTGACCCATTTTGCCTCCACTGAACAGGGCTTTGCTTGGCAGTAGGAATACGTAGAGGAATGTTCAGGATGTGCAACCATTTTCCCTAAAAGGGATAGGGGGGTGGGGGAGATTTCCACGTGCTGCTGGTGGCGTCGGTGTCTTTGCGCCTGGGTTGGCGCAGTGACGCTGGGGTTAAAAAGTGATGTTGAAGAACTGCAACAGGTGACCTGCAGCAGGTGAGAGGTTTGTGCTGTGTTGTGTGATTTTGAGGGAAAAACTTTCCGAAAGCCCAGCACGTGGCTGGGTGTGCCCTCAGTGCTGCTGATGGGCTCCCTGGGGGCAGTGGGGAGCTTCTCTGGGTCCTGGGGGTCCCTGGGGACAGCAGGACCCCTGGGTGGTGGTGGCAGGACGTGGTGTCTGCCCCCAGTTCTGGGCCCGTTCCTGCCCCAGACCACCGGTGAGTGTCCTGAGGTCCCTGTCCCCGGTGTCCCAGCCCACCTGGGTCCCTCGAGGGCTGCACTGCCCTCGTGTGTCAGCAGTTTGGGGTCACCCAACTGGGAGGTGCTGGGGGAAGCTGTGGTCGCTGGAGCCGTTGGGGTGGGTGACACAGCTGTGCTGTGGCCAGGCAGGGTGACAGCGTCGCCAGCGTCACCAGGCGCTGGTCCCACCTCAGCTGTGCTCCCGGACACCTCCCAGCCTGCAGGTCCCTGGGTTCGGGTTTAGGGTTAGGGTAGAGGTTAGTGCTAGGGGTAGTGGTTTGGGAAAGGGGTTGAGGGGCAAAGTTCTGGGTTGGGGATTATGGTTTGTGATTATTTCTTTGGGATTTAGAGTTGGAGTGCAAGAATACGGGTTAAGTTTGGGGTTTATGCATGGGGTTAAGTGTTAGGGTGAAAGGCTTGAGTTCTGTTTTGGCATTGAGGGATGGCAGGTATCCTTAGGGGAGGGGTTAGAAGGTGTAGGATTGGGTTTTTGGTTGAGATTATGGGTAGGGCTTCCTGTTGGAGGTTAAGGTTTATGGTTTGGGTTTAGGCATGTGGTTTGGATTTGGGGTTGTTATTTTGAGTTTGGGTTAGTAGTTAGGGTTGAGGAAAGGTAGGGACTGGGACAGTTAAGAACGGAACACGAGGGGTGAGCTCATAGAAGGAACAGAAAATCAAGGGCATTGTGTGAGCTTCACCTTCAGCCAAGCAAGAATCGGTTTGGCTGCTTGAAACATGCAAGGGGGCAATGAGGGAGAGCAGTGGCCGAATTCCTTGCAGCATCTCGTGTTCTGCTGGCCCCAGTCTTTTCCCTTACACGTTTAGAGAAGATTGAAAGCTGAGGACAAGAGGGTCTGATGAAGGGAGGAGAGACTTGTGAGCGCTGGTTTGAAGAGAACCACTGCTAAATTGATACAGCACGGACACGGGGTCTGAGCGAGTAGATCCTTAATGACTGGGCAATCGAATGGCAACAAACCCCGCCATGTTATTGTGTTAGGTGTTACAGCAAGACTTTGTGGGTAGTTAGGGTCTGGCGGCCGGAAGATGTCGCGCTGTACGGAAAGGTGGAGCCCCTCCCTTGATGGACAGTAGCGTGTGGTCTGTGATGCAAGCAAGCGGAAGTGACGTTATGGGCCTCGGGTATATAACACCATGTGACTCAACAATAAACGCCATTTGCCATCCACCACGTTGGTGTCTGTGAGCCAACGGCCCGAGCGGCCTGGGGTTGGTCGCCGTGCCGTTCCTGAACCGGGTCACCACTGCCCCCTGAAGGCAACAGACTTGGAGGAGGGGGATGAGCTCCTCAAACTCCAACCCAAACTTAACGCTCTCTCTAACCAAAGCAATCTCACAAGGCCAACGGCAGGCATGAAATATTACAGCCACATCTGTAATATTTCAGGCTGAGGTTACCCCGATAACAGCATCAGAAAAACCAAGAGAAAAGAGAAATCTGCTTAGCACAGGACAGCTGGGACAGCTGGAGCTCACCCTGCTGCCCTTGCCAGTGCTGGATTGTCACACAGGTCAGACTCTGGGGTCAGAGAAACCACGCTTCAGTTCTCCTGAGCTCTATTGACCATTGCCCTGTTGTCTCAAGCCTTGCCAAGCTCTCCCGGCTGTGGATGGGGTATTTCTCACGCCACGATGCCTTGGAGTAGTTCTGCCTCCCCCAGTCCCTTCCCGTACATGTATTTATGAAACTAGACCTCTCACAGAACGAAACCGCCCTGCAGTGCCTGGCTTTGTCCGTGGCTGCCCCAGCACACCCCAGAATTGCTCTTTGGAGCCTTTTGTTGGGTCTTTGCGTCTGGCTGGGAAACGCTCTCGTTTTCGTGGTGCTGACCTTGTTAGGAGGTTGCTGGGTTATTCACAGGCTTTCAGGATAAGAAATCAAGGGCTGCGTGAGCCTCACGTGAGGGCAGGGGATGTTTTCCTGGCAGAGTCATTTGTGCTCTTGGCCATAAAGCCACCCAAGGGCTCAGACATGCATTTTCCAGACATTGGAGCCCCTACATAGAACCACAGAATATTCTGGGTTGGAAGGGAGCCACAAGGGTCGTTGAGTCCAACCTGCTCCTTCCTGTGTGTTTCTGTAGGTGCCATAAAATGTGGGTTCTGGAAAAATCATGTTACATTTGTTCTGTTGGATCAAAGCAACGACTTATACTTATTCTAGTCAAAGTAAAATATGTGTGGAAATACTTTTTCATCTTTTATTTCAGGTAGCTTTTCATTACCCTAACGTGTTCCTTACCTTCACCAACGTGATCTGCCTGTAGCTAGCCCCGCTTCAAGAAGGGCATTGGTTTAGAGTCAGGAGACAACTCCCAAAATCCTTTCCAACCTAAATTACGCACTGATTCTGTGCACAGATACTCATCTCCACCACCATCACACAGAAACATAAGTACCCACGAGGAATGTGCAGCATCTGCTCCATTTCTCTTTGTTTTCTTCACATTAACACACCTTTAATTAGAATCTTGGTCTTTCTGAGCATCTTCACGTTCCATGTGCACACGCTGACGGGTGGCTTGGTTGGGCTGCCATTAGGCAGTGACTGGCTGTGTGTTGGCTGCTGGTGGAGTTTAAAGTGGGCATTCAATAGTGCTTGAGGCTCTCTGGAGCTGGAAATATGTTGAGTTTGGGGAATCTCTTCTCCTTGCCCAGAGCTTCGGAGGGAAACCACGGCGCCTTCCTGAAACACCCTGTGCGTCTCCAGGCAGAGCTTTCTCTGCAGGACCTTGCTGGGCGCGAACTGGTGCGACCGCAGCACCAAGAGTTGGAGCCCCAGGAGCCTCCTCCGCCTTGAAGCTCCCTTGAGGAACAGATGGAAACGGAGCAAAGTGCACGCAGGAGAAGCCTGGGCTGGTGCCACGTAGTTAATTCAGTAAGTTACTTCACTCAGTGCCACGGAGTTAATTCTCTCCCCTCGTCGTAGTTTTGCTCTCCTGGGGTTCATTAGCTGGTTCATCTGCGCTGGACTGATCCCCGTGGTGTATTTGGTGCCGAGAGGAGGCTGCATGGAGAAGTGAGAAGCAGCTCTGAGTGTTACTGAAGGCTTAATGAGGCCCAGCCCTGGGAGCGAGTCCCGGTGGCCTCGTTAGTGCAGGTAATTGCCAGCTGTGAGCACAGGCAGGCGAAGCGCAGGGGGCTCTGGTGCTGGCGGAAGCCTTGCTGGGTTTTACAGAGCAATCCTGTGCCTTGGGGGTGAGATCCCGGCCTGCGCTCGAGGCCCCTTGCACCACAGCTGACCAGTTTCAGCGCGGTGCTGCCCTTTCAGGGCTCTTCCTTCCTCTGCGTGGCACAGAATTGCCCGAGGTTGGAAGGGAGCTCTGAAGATCGCCCAGTCCAGACAAGGAGACTCCACAGCCCCTCTGGGCAGCCTGTCCCAGTGCTCTGCCACCCTCCCAGTGCAGAAGTGCCCCCTCACATTGAGCCAGAACCTCCTGGGCTTCACTTGGTGCCCATTGCCCCTCGTCCTGTGGCTGGGCACAGCTGAAAAGAAACCTGCTCCATTGCCATTAGAGCCTGGTGGACAGCCCCAAATGCATCCCTGGGTCTCCAGCAGGTCCCAAGGTGCTGTAGGAGAGCGCTTTGCTCCTGGAAAAGCTGCTTGTGCCTGTGTTTGTTACCAGCCTTCAAAGAACAGCTGGTACTGTTTCAAAGAACAGTCTTCAGGCACTGCAGGTAAAAAGGGGAGATTGTTTTGTTCCAGAAAGCCGAGGCGAGGAGATGGAGGGGGGCTTCAGGTAGGCGACCATGGCCGTGCTGCTGAACAGGGAGAGCACGGCCAGGTGAGGGAGGCACGTGGAGAAGGCTTTGTGCCGGCCCTGCTCGGAGGGGATCCTCAGCACGGCCCCGAAGATCTGCACATAGGACAGCAGGATGAAAACAAAGCACCCGAAGGCAAGAGAGACCCCGAGCACAAGAAGCCCGACCTCCCTGAGGTAGGAGTTGGAGCAAGAGAGCTTGAGCATCTGGGGGATCTGGCAGAAGAACTGGTCCAGGATGTTGCCGTGGAAAAGAGGGAGTGAAAACGTCCCAGTGCCTCGCCACCCCCCGAGGGAAGAATTTCCTCCTCACCTCTGATCTAAATTGTGGTGTGATTCGTAGCCCTCTCTACCAAGTGACCCAGCAGAACAATTCCAACCAGGAACCCGAGCAACGAGAAGCCTTTGAGCGAATTAAGCAGGACACCGTTCACACAGTAGCCCTTGGGCTACTTCAGGTAGGACAAAAGGTATAAAAAAGTCTAAAGTCTGCTTTATAGCAGAGGCAGGGAGAATGGCCCCACCTGGAGCCTCTGGCAGAAAGCTCCAGGGGAGATTTGAGGTCAACCCCAAGGATTTGGGAGTCTGGGATGAAGAGCATCTGAAACCAACCCCCCAAACAAGAGATACTGGCAGCATATGGAGGGGAGCGAGCTGCTTCGGGAGTGCTTGGTGCTGCAGCACGGCTCCTCCTGGCACCCCGGCTGCCGGTGTGGAAGTGATCGTGGACTGAAGAAAAGACAGATTTGGGAACATCCTCACCAGAGCAGGAGATGACACGTGCTGAAGAGGCCCTAGGATACAAGAAATGAGCAGGAAACGAGAAGCCTTGTGCCCTACTCACTGACCCAGCACTAAACACCCCTTTCCTATTTCCTGGAGGAAAGAGCCTATTTCGTCCTTTCTTCTCTCCCGTCACTTGGTGTCTGAGCAAATTGCTCCCGCTCTGCTCTCCCAAAGTGGCCAGCAGTGAGAAGAGGAGGGAGGGAGGGCTGAGAGGGTGTCAAGATGAGAACATCCTTGCTCCATCTCTCAGAGCAGGGAAGCACCAGGACGAGGCAGGAGGGGGCACTGCCACGGCAGAAGGGGAGAAGCCAGCACAGAGGAAGAGCTTTTCCAGGAGAACTGAGGGGGGAGAAACAGAGCTCCTCCACCTGCTGCTCCTCGTCCTCCCCTGCCCCAAGAGGTGCTTGAGAGAGCCTTCCGCCACTGGGATGAGGATTTGGGGGGAGTCGAGGCAAAATGAAGACAGGAGGCCTCAGGGGGAGCGTTAAGAAAGCCCCCTGGAAATAGGCGAGGAAAAGATTTGTGCCCTCATCTCTGCCACTTCCCTCGGGGCTGATGAGGAAAAAGCACTCACCAGAAAGGGTGCAGAGGGCTGCGAAAACACAGTCAAGAAACAGAGCAAAAAGAAATACGAGCAGGTCCGGGGAAAAAATACAGAGAGAAATGTCAAGGGAAGACGGAAAGCTAAGTAAGGTTAGAGGGTTAGCAGCAAATGGTAGCTGATTCTTTACTGGGAATTTTAGATGCGGGGCTCAGGGCCAGAAGCATTCAGTACTTGGACTAAGCTGACCATCAAAGCCTGCAATTTGCCATCAAAGGCCACCAATGAGGTCACCAATGAGGCCACCAAAGGCCACCAATGAGGCCACCAATTTACCCAAACAAGGCTAGCCATCAGAAGTTGAAATTCTTTTCAAGTTTTCATTTGAATATTCTTTTCTTTGAAATTCTTTTCAACTTTCAATTCTGCGCTTTTTCTGAAAGCACAGCCCAGCAGGATGGAAATGGTGCTGTCTTTTTCTCCCCAGCTGCCGTCGCATCCTCTCCTTTCCCCTCCAGGGATGTGCAGGTTTTCTCCACGTTGCTCTGAGGGCAGCTTCCCAGCTCTTGTCCCAGCAAGGGGAGGTTCCTGGCCATGGAGGCCGTGGAGAAGGTCCCTCAGCTGGAAACATCGTTGTGTTTTCCTCCATTGTCTCGCCGTCCGCTGTCAGATGGATTTCTGTGAAGGGAGTGAGACTGAGCAAAAACTGCTACAGGTTCTTGGGGCTCTTTGCCCACACGTGGACCCCGTGGATGGCTTCAGGTCCCGCCGTTTCCCTCCCTCTGCTCACCCCATCCCCAGACCCGGCCAGCAGCAGGGTTCAGCTCTGCCAGGCCCACCCACAAAGCCCCTCTCTTCCCACCCGGCCTGGAAACCAGCACCCAGCTGCAAACACACACTCTCCTCTCGGGCCAAGAGCAGCCTCCTGCTTCCTTAGGCCTTCTAAATGCTGCCAAATAACGTGGCCTGCTGTGTCTGCGTGGCAACAGAAGGGAACTTGAGGGACTTGAGGCTAGCCATGGAGGAGCCCAAGGTTCTGCTTGGATCGAGCCAACCCCCGGCTCCAAACTGAGATCTCGTTGGAGAGGCCCCACTGTCCCCAGAACTACTTGCCTCCAAGGCTTGAGCCCCCAAAGGAACAGGGATGTGGATCACGCACCTGTTTTGCCACCTCTGACGGCGTTCTTGCAGCTCCGAGCAATCAAAGCTCGGGTCACCTTGGACTGGGCAGCGGTGTCGGGAGCCTGGGTTTGAGCTCTGGCGACTGAGGATGCTCAGAGCTGGCCCCCTGGTCCGTCGGTGTTGCAGAAATAGACGTGTCGCTGGGCTCCTTGAGCGGTCTGGCTCTTATAGGATAAGGGCACAGCTCCACGGTCAAAGGTTTGAACTTCGGAATTTTGTACTTCCTGGGCGGATTAGGTGGAGGCATTCGCGGAGAGGGCCCAAATTCAAGCTTTGGACGTGGCTGAATCTCAAAGCTGGCCCACTTGTCTGTCTGTGTCTGAGAGGTAGAGGGGTCGCTGGGCTCCTTCAGCAGGCTGGCTTTCTTACCTACAGGCAAGGGCGTAGAGTGCCTGTGTAGGAGCTTTGGTTTTTGAAATTGTGCAGAGCTGGCCTCCTGGTCCATCTTTGTCCCACTAGTAGAGGTGCTTGGGATGGCTCTAATATCTATAGGCCATGTCCCAGGGGGCCTGGGTACAAGCTTTGTCAGTTGATTCTCAGAACCTGCCCCCTGGCGTGTCACTGTCACAGAAGTAGAGGCGTTGCTGGGCTCCGGGCTCAGGCTGGTTCTAATGCCTACAGGCCATGGTGTAGGGGGCCTGTTTTTGAGCTTGGAATTGAAATCTTCCATCTTTGGGCGGTCTGGAAGCACGGACCAGAACCTCACAGCCCATGACTTCGGCAGTCTGTGGGAGCTGGAGCTCCCTTGCTGGAATCTGC
The DNA here is from genome assembly GCF_965140915.1 of Aythya marila. Classification (NCBI taxonomy): domain Eukaryota; kingdom Metazoa; phylum Chordata; class Aves; order Anseriformes; family Anatidae; genus Aythya; species Aythya marila. Next base: position 85,519 of record NW_028137611.1, read on the forward strand.
CGCTGTCGTCGCTGGGCTCCTGAATTATGCTGCCCTCCGAGCTTGACAGGGACAGCACGGACACGATGGGTGTTTCTAGCGGGCCTGGGGCTTTCTGAGATTCGGGGCGCTTCACTCGCTCCATCACTGGCAAGGCTTCCAGGATGGATACTTTCCTGACTTGAGGAGGGGCTTTTGCTGCTTTTTGGCCCTTGCTCCCCCGACGTTTTCCAGATTTTTCAGCCTTTGCCCGGCCCTGGTCTTGTGCCTGCTCTTTGGGTGCTGTTTTGGGCTCTTGTTTGGATTTCCTCCTGGGCTCTGTTTTGGGCAGAGTTTCTTTCTGCAGCTGGTTGCACAAAAGCTCCTTTATGGCAGGAGGCAGCTTGGGGATCAGCGGCAGCCTGCCGAAAGGACAAAGCCAAAAGAATTCATCCACCTGCACGACATCTTTGGGGCCCCATCTTGTACCCCCCCATGCAGCGCCCGTGGCTGCAGACCCCAAACAGAGGGGCCAGCCCTGAGAAGTGGGGGGCTCCTGGCAGCCTCCTACCCCCCTCCTGGAGCATCCAGCCTCACCTCAACGAAGGCTCCTTCTTCTGCTTGGCCTTCCTGTTCCAGGGCTGCACTTTTCCTTGATAAATGATGTTCAAGGTGCCCGGGAAGGGTGGCAGTTCAGGACGTTTCTCTGGAATCGGCAAGGAGAGATGTCAGAAGAACATTTCCATGACTCTGCTGTACCCGGGACACGCCGGGTGCTGAAGCCTCCTCCTGCGCTGTCCCAGGGGCCACTGTGCTCCCCTCCCAGCCTCCATCTGCAGGGGCCTCGGCCCTCCTTGGCACCAGCCTCAGCCGGCTCAATCTTAGGCCGTGACGTGGTTTGGGGGCCAAGTTCTGGCAGAGAGGAGCTGGGTACAGCCAATTTAGGGGTGTTTTGGATCCCCAACCTCCTGCAGCACCCAGGGACAGGCACCTTGGGCACGTCACATACCAGGGCTCCATTTTGGAGGCCCGGAGACAAGAGGCTGTGCTGAGCTGGCATGAAGCTGTGGCACAAGAGGAGCCAGCAGCCGCTTTGTATCTCTCACCTTGGCTGGAAGACAACACAGCCCGTTCCTTCTCCTGCCTGTCATCCCTGCGGGCCTTGAGACGCTCCCCGGGTGATAGCTGGGGCGCTTTGTCCATTATATAGCTGGCAAAAGAAGAGATCGGCGTGACTCAGGGCACCACCACTCCCCACGCTCACCCGCTCACGGACACATTTGGCAAGGAGCAAACGCTACCGAGCCCGAGCAGCGGCCACAGCCACAAACATACTCACTCGGGGAAGATGATGACACGGCCAGAGAAGGTCAGGGAGGCCACAGCTGGCACCCGGGACACCACCATGTCCATCAGCTGGGGAACCTGCAGGGGAGGAGCAAGGAGATGGCAAATGTCCTCTGCCTGGCCTCCACTAGGTCCTGAAGGAGCCCAGGGCAGCGGGAGCCGGCAGGATCGCAGCTCTTGGCCACCCCAAGAGGCTGGCCAAGAGCTCCAAGCCAAGAGGTCTTGCTGGGCCAAGGGCAAGCATTGCTGCTGCCCCTGTGTGAGGCTGCCCAGGCCGTGGGGAAAACAAAACCCTCACCTTGAAAAGAGCCTTCTGAAGGCTCCCCTGTTCTGACAGGCTCTCCAAGAAGTCGTAATAGAACTTGATTTCCACCCTCGTGCCTTCGATGAGGAGCACCCCAATGTCCTTCAGCACGAGAGCGATGTTCTCCCCATTCCCCAGGCTGCGAGAGATGAGGGACGTGGTGCCTTGGATGCAGCTCTCCACCTTCTTCCAGGACACGGAGGCAGCTGCAGCCACCTCAGGGAGATGGAGGGGCTCCAGCTCCTTATGGCCTGGAAAACGACACGAGAGGGATGGAGTCGGTCACCAGCGGCCCTTCCCCGCGTGTTCCCTAGTGCTGCTCATGGCAGTCGTCACCCAGAAAGGCTTCGGTTTGGGACCTGCTCCGTGCAGGCAGTGCTTTGCTTCTGAGAAGCACCTGAGATCCATGCAGCAAGGGATTCCTGCACCCTCTTACCTGGCAGGTACTCCTTGTCAGCTGTGAGGCTGTGGGCAACGATGAGGTTCCTGGCCAGGCAGAACGTGGGCCACTGCACTGTCAGGGACTTGTTCCCAACCTCGACCCGTTTGGAAATAACATCAAAGCAGCCAAGAGTGGGAATTCGGACGCCCTGCAAGTGGCAGAGAACGGAAGGGCCGAAGGTTAAGGATCAGCCGGAGGTGGTCTCATCCAGGAACGGTGCTTCGGGCCCTGCTGTGCACTTCCCGCTGTTGGGAGCCAGGCTGAGGGGACCCAGGGGCTCCCAGCGACTGGGGTCAGCCCTGAGATACCACACCGCCTACCAGAAGCAACACCGCACTTGTGCGATACCTATTGGTCTCTTGGTGGGGCCTTTTGGGGTGAGTTTCCTGCTTTTGGGGTGGGGAACAAGGGCGACGTAGGTGCCAACCCACCTGGCGCAGCTGGAGGTGCTCCCGGATGTAGGCTGACACAGCATCCCAGATAGAAGATCGCTCTGGAAGGCAAGGAAAATCAGGTCACATGCTGCTTCTGGTGGCTGCCAGCCTTCCAGCACCCCCACCCCCGTGTTTTGGTGGCAGAGGAAAAGAGCCGTCACATCTCCGTCCCCAAACGGAGACCCCCCGAGTTGACCACAGAGCCAGGTCCTCCCCACAGAAAGCCCCAGACGGGGCTCAGCCGCGCTCCTGTAGTGCTGGGGGTGCTCGCACCTTGGTCAGTGACGCCTCGTATCACGGAGACGTGCTCCATCGCACTGCTCTCCCAACACTCTAATGTGGTACGCCTCGTGCAAGCAGGTTGCTCCTTGCTGGCATCAGCCATCTTTGAGCTCATCCTGCCCGAACGTCTCGGTACCTCTGGTGCAGGACCCGTCGCGCAGCCCCTTTTATATGGTCCTGCCACTGTGACGTTGCCCTTATATGGTCCTGCCATTGTGACGTATGTGTGATTGCATTGTGACATCACAGTGATGCGGGCAGTGCTGGCTGTTGCCCACGGTGACGCCGGCACCAACAGGCTGCTGCCTGCCCAAGCACCTCTGTGCTGGGGGAGGACATCAAAGTATCACAGGTAATTGTAGAAATCGTAGAATCGTAAGAATTGTAGAAACTGGAATTGTAGAATTGTAGAAATTAGAATTATAGAATTGTAGAAATCAGAAAAGGATAATGGAAATGGAATCACAGAATGTCCCAAGTTGGAAGGGACTCATAAGGATCATCAAGTCCAACTCCGCACCTGGCACCGCACAGGTCTACCCAAAAATTTAGACCCTGTGACTAAGTGCACAGTCCAATCGCTTCTTAAATTCAGACAGGCTTGGTGCAGTGACTATGGCCCTGGGGAGCCTGTTCCAGTGTGTGACCACCCTCTCGGTGAAGGACCTCTTCCTGATGTCCAGCCTAAACCTCCCCTGCCTCAGCTTAGCACCATTCCCGTGGGTCCTGTCGCTGGTGGATACGGAGAATGGGTCACCTGCCTCTCCACTCCCCCTCGTGAGGAAGTCTCCCCTCAGCCTCCTCTTCTCCAGGCTGAACAGGCCCAGTGCCCTCAGCCGCTCCTCATACATCTTGCCCTCTAGGCCCTTCACCATCTTCGTCGCCCTCCTCTGCACACTCCCCAACAGTTTAATGTCCTTCTTGTGCTGTGGTGCCCAGAACTGCACACAGTACTCGAGGTGAGGCCTCACCAGCGCAGCGCAGAGCGGGACAATCACCTCCCTTGACCGGCAATGCCGTGCTCGATGCACCCCAAAGAGAATGCATCTCTTTGGAGGGAAAGACCGAAGGGAAAGACCGCTGCCAAAGAGTGGTGAGGGGCCCTCCACTGCTCGCCCTGCCTGCGCCATGCCCTGTGTGCCCGTCCTGGTCGCACGCGCTCCCTAGGGGCTGTTTTTGAATGGCCGGGGAGGGGGCATTGCTGGCTCCACCTACGCCTCGTCAGCCTCCCTCGTGAGGGACGCCGGGTCCTGGCGGCTCCCTGGGCTGCTTCGAGTGGCCTCGATGCCAAAAACAGTAAAGTCCTGCCCGCCTCCACCCCCTTCTCCGCTGCAGAACTCATCTGCCCTGGAGCCCATCGCCTCGGCAAGTATTGTAGGGATCGTGGAGATCATAGGACTGAATTGTAGGAATCGTAGAAACGGAATCGCAGAATTGCAGAAATTAGAAAAGAATCGCAGGATAGTAGAAATCACAGAATAGTAGTGACAGAAATCAGAAATGGAACCGAAGGGATGGTGGTACCGTAGGGATCGTAGAAATTAGCATCATTGTGACATAGAAACCAGAAAAGAATCGCAGAAATTACAGAACTGGAGAATCAGGTCACAGAAATCGTAGAATCAAATTGTAGAAATACAATATATAATCATACAAATATAATCATAGAATTGTAGAAATCATAGAATCAGAAATAGAGTAATAGAGTTATGGAACAGATAGAAATCATAGAAATAGAATCCTAGAATGGTAGAAATCAGAAAATCTTCGAAATAGAATTGTAGAAATTGTAGAAATGTAGAAATCAGAAAAGAATATTAGGATTGTAGAAATTGTAGGATTGTAGAAATCAGCAAAGAATCTTAGAAATAGAACTGTAGAATTGCAGAAATCATAGAATCCCAGAACTGTAAAAATTGTAGAAATCATAGAATCCCAGAACTGTAGAAATTGTAGAAGTCATAGAAACGAGAGAAATGCTCACTCCTCTTGGTTTGGCCATGGCACAACAGGGCTTGCACCGCATTGAGGCCTTGGGGCGAGAAGCTGGGAGAGCACCCTGCTGGGACAACTCGCCCAACCTGACACGGGGGCTCTGGAGAAGAGAATTTGGCCCCTGTAAGTGTGTTGTGGACCAGCAGGAGAGGCTTTGGACCGTAAAAAAACAGGTTTGGACCAAAACCGGTGGCTTTAGACCCTTAAACTGAGGCTTTGGTCTTTCAGAATTGATGTTTAGACCTGAAAAACGAGAGTTTGGGTTCTAAGATTTAGGCTTCAGGCCCCAAAATGGGTGTTTGAACACTTAAAGGAGGGTATGGACGCTAAAAAGGGAAGTTTAGGTCTACAGAAATTAGGGTTTGGATGCTAAAAAGAGAGGTTTGATCTCCAAGTGGAGGTTTTGGACTCTCAAATACAGTTTGGACCCTAAAATTAGGATTTGTATTTTAAATTCACCATTAAGGAGGGAGGAGGTGCCACCTGGCAGCCCTCCCCCTCCTGGGGACCTGGAAGCTCTGCACACTGCAGCTTTTCTGCCCCCAAAGAAGGGAAAATGGGCATGGGGAATGCAGGTCACGGTCGGTCTGTAATGCTTTGTCTGCTGATCTTCCTTTATTTCATCAGTCACCTTCTGAGCCCATTCGTGGGGGCGGTTGGTATGGTTGTGGTAATGTTTTTGGACCCTTTGGTGGTCGGTTTTCTTTTGGAGGTCGTTTACTCAACATCACCACCCCTCTTTCTCCCTGCTTCCCTTTCCCTTCCAGGATCTGTTGGATGCATTTGGAGCCAGTAATGCCATGAACATGTACATGCAGTGCAATCCGCTCTAATTCTTGTCTCAATAAACTGTAATTAGCATTTCCGTTGTCATTCTTCCTTGTGGGAAGAGGGAGGTTTTAAAGAGGGTGCAGGAGCACCTACTGTTGTAGGAAGTACATCTAATTACTACAAAAAAAAAAAAAAAAAAAAAAACCACAGCTAATTACTACAGTGTGTGTTAATATAAAATTACACAAACAATCTGGATTACCTGGGCAGATACAACCTTCTTGTTGGCCACTTTTGGAAATCGGTTTTACTAAAATCCCCGTTACTTTCTTGTGGGTTGTTCCATTAATCATTCGGCACCCTATCTTATGCCATTCTTATAATGTATATAAATGGCCACCATTTGTTCGCCAAATAACCACAACTGCTAACTTTCCATTAATGCTCTTATCCTCTGTTGTTATGGCTTTGGACCAAGGCCACTCACCATTCTCTATTATCGTAGAGGCGCCTTCTTGAATCACAATTACAATTCATAAGCCATAGAAATAAAACAGACTTGTTAACTAAATTCCTGCTGACTATAGTACTAAATACTCCTGACCATAACACCAGTAAATATCGAGCCCCCCTTTTCTTGGAAGTTCAAAAAAGTCCATTTGCCACTGTTGCCCAGGCCCATGGCCTTTTCCAATTTGACCCAGTTTTGGTTTGGGGGCATTTTGGGGGTTAGGCTGGAAACAAAGATCACATTGTTAAGTTATGTTATATATGGAGTGGTAATTCGTGTCGAGAAAATGGTTGATATTAATCAAGAAGGTGGAGATTTGGGAGTGTGGCCATGGGGGTTGGAAAGCCCCGTGGATGAGATAACATTGGACTCTTAACGATAAGGCCATCAGGAATGTAAAAGAGTTTAGAGGGAACAAAGAAGGCTGATTCAGGAGACTCCATGCAGTCTTGGGTTGCTTGTTCTCCGGCTGTTAAGGCATGGAAGTTTCTGGGTGTTTACTGTTGCTGTTATATGCAAAGTTGTTTGACCAATGAAAAGTTGTTTTGAAAAGAACTGCTGTGGAGAGAAGGGTGTAAGAGGGGAGCCTGCCCTCAAGATAAAAGAAAAAGGCAACGCAATGTGATGAAGTTATGTCATCAATAAAGAAGCAGAAGGAAGGAATGAAGAGGAACAGGCTGGCAGAACGGAGACCAGGACGGGGACAGGCACTTTGATTGCCTCATGAAGATAGGTTCGGACAGACTCAGCAAACTGCTCAGAGAAGCTCATACAGAAAGTCGCTGGAAATGGGCACACTGGAGCTGGAGAGAAGCTCGAGCTGAGAGAAGCGGACCTGTGCACACAACTGCCTCTCGCTGGTAAGCAGCTGCGCATTATGGGGCAGCTGCGTATATTATATATACGTCCTTAGAAACCAAGACTGTCCTGGTAACCTTACAGCTCATTCTCCTTATTAACAATTGGACAGTTTATGATCCTGAAATATGGGGCCAAACTGAGGTCAAGGTGTGGGACTCTGCAACTAAAAACAACAAGGTTGCGGGGGGATTGCTCGGCTCCTGGCGAGCAATCTCTGAGGCCTTAAAGAGCCGCGTGGGACCACAGTCAGAAACGTGTGGTTTGCCAGACAGTGAGGGAGCTGCGGGCTCCTTTACTGATCTCACTGCTACGCCATGGGCCCCTCTGCTGCCACAGCCATCGCAGGCTTTTGCTGTTACGTCCCTGGTGACCTGGACGTGCCTTTTGGCCCAGGCTTATTGGCCTTGAAAAGGAGATGGATATGCTTTTCCTCGATCTGGGAAGAACGGGATACTTAAGGCCTGAAGACCGAGTTGCTTAACAACTTAAAGCAAGACATATTGTTACAAGAAAAGGAAAGGAAGATGGAGACTGTTAGGTTATGGAACTTAAAGGATTGTTTGTTACCTTTTCTGATTGTACATATGTATAGGTGTACTCAGGTTTAGTATATAAAAGCAATGTTCTATATATTTAGAATGTTTGATGTTTGTGTGTGCATGTTGGTGGAGCGTAGACTCCCCGCACACCCAGTGCTGTTTACTTGCCTTTTATACCTTTTATAAATATTTCTTTTATAAATATTACTGAATTCAGATTGAGTTGAGACTTCATTTATATCAGGGACTACAGCTCCCAGAGTGCTGGGGGGGAGGTGAAGGACTACAGCTCCCAGCAGGCTGTAGGGTGAAGGACTGTGACTACAACTCCCAGCATGCCATGGGGGCAGAGGCCAATAGCTCTCAGTAGGGTGCAGGACTGCAGCTCCCAGAATGCCATGGGGTGAATGATTGACTACAACTCCCATCATACCATGGGGGGGGGGGAGAGACGCCTGCAGCTCCCAGCACACCTGGCGAAGGACTACAGCTCCCAGTGTGCCATGGGGTGAAGGACTGCAGCTCCCAGCATGCCATGGGGGCAAAGACTGTGACTACAATTCCCATCATGCCATTGGGGGGGGGAGGGGGGGAGGGAGGACTACAGCTCCCAGCATTTGGGGGGCAAAGGTCTGTGACTACAACTCCCATCATGCCACAGGGGCAGAGGCCTACAGTTCCCAGCATGCCGTTGGGTGCAGTACTTCAGCTCCCAGCATCTGGGAGTGGGGACGGGGACGGGGACTACAACTCCCATCATGCTGTGGGGTGCAGGCCTACAACTCCCAGCATGCCCTGGGGCAAAGAGGGCTGTGACTACAACTCCCAGCATGCCATGGGCAGAGGTTTTGTGTCCAAAGCGACCTCTTTAGGCCTCAAACCCTCATTTTGAGAGCAAACGTCTCACTTTTGGGTTCCTGACTCCCATGTTCAGGGCCTGGAGCCTCATTTCTGGCATTCCAACTTTCCTTTTAAGGAAGAAATCCTCTCTGTTGGGTCCACACCCACATTTTTAGGAACTAAAGCCTCATTTTAGGGAACCAAAGCCTCATTTTAGGGTCCAACAATCCCATTTTTAGAATCCTAACTCTTCTTTTTACTGCCCCAAACCTCATTTTTAGATCCCAAAGCCTTCTCTTAAGATCCAAACGCCCGTTTTTGGGGCTGAGATCCTCATTTTGAGGTGTCTCAAATTGACCCTCATTTTGAGTAGTCCCATTTGGGCTCCTTTTGGGGCCCAAAGCTTTGCTTTTAAGGTCGAAAGTTTTTTAGGGTCCAATTCCCCCGTTTTTGGGTTTCAAACAGTCATTTCTGAGTCTCAGAGTCAGATTTTCAGTGTCCAAACTGTACTTACAGGGCCCAAAGCCTCATTTTGGGGTCAAAGCTTCCTCTTTGGGGACAAAAAAACATCATTTTGAGAATCTAAACCCCCATGTTTAGGTCGCCAAACCTTTTTACAATCCTAAGCCTCTTTTTGAGGCCCAGACCTTTATTTTTTAGGGTCCAAAGCCTCATTTTTACTGCCCAAAGGTGCATTTTTAGGATTCGAGTCCTTATTTTAGGCTCCAAAGACCCAGTTCCAGGCTTTGGGGTGGGGGGGCGGGGAAGGGTCTTTTTTAATTATTTAATTACTTAATTTTAATTTTTCTTTTTTATTTGTTTTTTTCCAAGTTTACACTGAATACAAAAATAAATAAATAAATAAATAAATAAATAAATAAATAAATAATGGCCGTTTGGTGCAATTTTTGCCAAAAAGAAAACAAGAAAAAGACAAAAACCCAGAGCTTGGCAAGGGTCCAGCACCAGGGTTTCACCAGCGGACTTTTAATTAAGCTGCTGAAAATTAGGGATGAGCTTTTAACTCCTTGCTGCCTGCCACCAACCACTAATTGCATTTATTATTATTAATTTTTTAACTCAAAAAAGAACATTTTTAGGTTGGCTCAGACCCTGGTTATCAGCCCCATCCTGGTGGGATGCACCTGGGTGAGAAATGATGATTTTGCAGGATCTTGCCCCAAAATGTGGTTTGGAGGTCTGTGGAGTGGGGGGGAGGTGGGAGGAAAATCTTTATTGTTTTTTTGCCCCATCCCAGTGGGAAAAAAATATTTGGTAGAAATAGTTGTGGCGTTTTTTTGTTTGTTTGTTTGTTGTTTTTTTTGGAAATGCCTTTCCCCCCCCCCCCCCCCGTGTTGCTGCCTTCATGTCCCTTTGAGTGCTCCCCCCCCCAAATCCCTTTGGGCCCCCCCAATCCCTTTGGAGGACCCCGTGTCCCTTTGGTGCCCCCCCCCCCGCCCCCCTATATACCTTTGGGTGCTCCCTGGGTCCCTTTGGGGCCCCCCCCAAATCCCTTTGGGGAGCCCCATGTCCCTTTGCCCCCCCCCCCAATCCCTTAATATCCCTTTGGTGCCCCAGTCCCCTCTGGACCCCCACCCCCATTTCCCTCTCTACCCCCCTCCCAGCTGCCCCCCCCCATCCCCCATTAACCCCACCCCATCCCATTTTCAGGCCCCTCTGAGTGCCCCCCCCGTACCCCCACCCCTTCCAGGAGTCTCGTTTCCCCATTCAGTTTCCCAATTCGGTTTTCCCCATTCAGTCACCCCCACATTATGCCCCCCCCCTCCAGACCCCCCCCAAAATCCCCGTCCCCCTTAAGGGCCCCCAGCCAGCTCTGTCCCCATTCCCCCCCCCATGACGGGCGTCCCCAGCTGCCACCACCATGGCGGAGACGTGAGTGTCCCCCGGGGGGATTGGGGGGGGGGGTTCCCAAAGTCCCTTTGTGACAACACCCATGCCCCCTCCCCCCCCAAAAAAAATAATAAAAATACCCCTTAGGGTGCCCTCGGTGGAGGCGTACGAGGCCGCCCTGGTGCTGAGCGGGGTGGGGGACGCCCTGGGGTACCGGGGGTCCCGCTGGGAGTACTGCACCTCGGGGCCCCAGATCCACGCCGAGCTGGCCCAGCTGGGGGGGCTCGGAGCCATCGCCCTCGAGCCCCCCGAGTGGCCCGTCAGCGACGACACCGTGCTGCACCTCGCCACGGCCGAGGGGCTGGCCACCGGTAACGGGGGGGGGGCGTGGGGACCCCCCCCAGAGCAATTTTTTTTGGGGGGTGGCTGGGGGGTAAGGGGGTCGCTTTCGTGCACCATAGCCATATTTTTTTTTGGGGGGGGGGGGTGTATTTGTGGGGTGGGGGGTCCCTGTTGTACCCCAGACCCATATGGGGGGGGGTGGGGGGTAAGGGGAGGGGTCACTGTGTACCCCCAGACCCATTGTGGGGGAGGGGGCTGGAGGGTAACGGGGGTTGCTGTGTACCTCAGAGCCATTTGGGGGGGGGGTCCCTTTGTACCCCATACCTGTTGGGGGGGGGTAAAGGGGGGCCCTTCATAACCCAGAGCCATCTGGGGGGGGGGGGGGGCTGGGGGTAAGGGGGTCCCTTTTGTGCATCAGACCTATTTGGGGGGGGCTGGGGGGGTAGAGGGGGTCATTGTGTACCTCAGACCCATTTTGGGGGGGTTTTGGGGGTCCCTTTTGTATCCCAGAGCCACATTTGGGGGGTATATGGGAGTGGGGGGGGTCCCCCAGACCTATTTGGGGGGGGGCAATGGGGGTAAGTGGGGAGGGAGGTCCCTTTGTACCCCCAGACCCATTTTTGGGGGGGGGTTAAGGGGGGGTAAGCATGGTCCCTTTTGTACCCCAGAGCCTCATTGGGGGGGTTCCTGAGAGGGGGGGGGGGTCCCTGTGTACCCCAGACCAATCGGGGGAGGAGGTCCTTGGAGGGGGGGTGTAAGGGGAGGGTCCCCTTTGTGCCCCAGTTCCACTTTGCAGGGTCCCTGGGGGGTATTTGGGGGGAGGGGGGTTCCTTGATATACTCATGGGGGGGGGAGATCCTTTTCCCTTTATTTTAGGGGGGTCCCCAATTTCCCCCCCCCAATTTGGGGTGCCCAGGCGGGTCCCCTGTCATTGTGGGGATACTGGGGGGGGGGATCCACCTTCCCCTCCAATTTTTCTTTTTTGGGGGGGGGGGTTGGGGATGAGCTCCCTTCCCCCATTTTGGGGGGGGGGTCCCCACTGTGTCCCCCCCCCCCCCCAGGCCTGGAGGGGGAGCCCCTCCTGCAGGAGCTGGCTCGCCGCTACGTGGCCGCCATGGGGGACATGGAGGGGCGCAAGCCGGGGCCCACCAGCATCCTGGGTGCGTGGGGGGGGTGGGTTGGGGGTAGGGGGGGTGTTGTGGGGGTGGGGGGCTCACCCCAAATTCCCCCCCCCCCAGGAACCTCGCAGCTGCGGCCCGGGGAGCCCCAGGGGTATCGCATCCCCTTCAACCCCACCGGCACCGGCTGCGGGGCCGCCATGCGCAGCCTGGCCATCGGCCTCAGGTGGGGGGCACGGGGGGGGCAGGGACATGGGGGGGGGTCAGGGACATGAGGGGGGGGTCAGGGACTTGGGGTGACAGGGATGGGGACGGGGGAGGCACGGGGAGGGATGGGGGGGACACGGGGTGGGCCTGGGACATGGGGTGACAGGGATGGGGACAGGGGGGGCATGGGGGGGTATAGGGGGACATGGGACATGGGGGGGGCATGGGGGAGACATGGGGGGGGGCTGGGACGTGGGAGGACAGGGATGGGGACATTGGGGGCATGGCAGGGGGGCATGGGGACAGGGGTGGGGACATGAGGGGTTGAGGGACAGGGCCATGGGGGTGACAGGGATGGGGACGTGGTGGGGGGTCAGGGACATGGGACATGGGAGGGGGGGCAGGGATGGGGATATGGGACATTAGGGATGGGAACACGGGGGGGCTGGGGGACAGGGACATGAGGGGGGGGTCAGGGGTTGGGACATGGCGGGGACAAGGGTGGGGACATGGGACAGGGACTTGGGGGTGCAGGGACAGGGACATGAAGGATGGGAACGTGGCGGGGTGAGGGACAGGGTCACAGGGGGACAGGGATGGGGGTGAGGGTGTGGGATTTGGGGGAGGGGGGGGGTGACAGGGACATGGGGAGGGGGGGTGACAGGGCCGGGGCCACCGCAGGTACCCCCACGCCCGGGAGCTGCCGACGCTGATCCGGGTGAGCGTGGAGAGCGGGCGCATGACCCACCACCACCCCACCGGTGGGTGCCACCCCGGGGCGCGGGGACCCCCCAGGGACCCCCCACCCCAATCCCCTGACCCCCCCCACTCTGTCCCCGCAGGGTACCTGGGGGCGCTGGCCGTGGCCCTTTTCGGGGCGCTGGGGGCGCGGGGGGAGCCCCCCGAGAAGTGGGGGGCCGAGCTGCTGCGGGTCCTGCCCCAGGCGTGGGACTACGTGGAGAGCACCGGGGTGGCCGTCGGGGACAACGCCGCCGCCTGGCCCTTCTTCGGGGACGCCTGGCGCCAGTGAGGGGGTGCTGGGAGCACTGGGAGCACTGGGAGGGGGCACTGGGAGCACTGGGAGGGGTTACTGGGAGCACTGGGAGGGCACTGGGGTGGCCGTTGGAGACAACGCCATCACCTGGCCCTTCTTTGGGGACACCTGGCACTGGTGAGGAGGCACTGGGAGCACTGGGAGCACTGGGAGGGGGCACTGGGAGCATTGGGAGCACTGGGAGAGGGCACTGGGAGGGGGCACTGGGAGAACTGGGAGCACTGGGAGGGGGCACTGGGAGCACTGGGAGAGGTTACTGGGAGCACTGGGAGGGCACTGGGCGGCCACTGGGGACAACGCCATCACCTGGCCGTTCTTCAGGGACACCTAGCACTGGTGAGAGGGCACTGGGAGCACTGGGAGGGGGCACTGGGAGCATTGGGAGCACTGGGAGGGGCTACAGGGAGCACTGGAAGGGCACTGGGGTGGCCATAGGGGACAATGGCGCAGACTGGTCCTTCAGGGACAAGTGGCACCTGTAAGGGGGCACTGGGAGCACTGGGAGGTGTTACTGGGGATACTGGGAGTGCTTAGGGACATCCATGGCCTGGTGACCCTGATGTTCCCGGTGTCCCCAGTGACCCCAGTGTCCCTGTGACCCCAATGACCCCAGTGTCCCCACTGACCCTCCTGTTCCCATGACCCCACTGACCCCAATGTCCCTTCTGACCCCAATATCCCCACTGACCCTGGTGTCTCTGTGACCCCACTGACCCCTGTGACCCCAACGTCCCTGCTGACCCCAGTGTCCCTGTGACCCCACTGACCCCAGTGTCTCCACTGACCCCAATGTCCCTTCTGACCCCAATATTCCCACTGACCCCAGTGTCCCTGTGACCCCACTGACCGCTGTGACCCCAACGTCCCTGCTGACCCCGGTGTCCCTGTGACCCCAATGTCCTCTGTGCTCCCAGTGCCCCCAGTGTCCCCACTGACCCCAGTGTCCCCCCTGCCCCCGCTGTCCCCGCAGGTACCTGGAGTCCCGGGGGCTTCTGGAGGGCTCGGGCCCCCCCCGGCTGCCGGCGCTGCCGTCCCCGGCCGAGCGGGACGCCGAGTACCTGGGCTGGGCGCTGGGGGGGTGGCCGGGGCGCAGCGGCCACGACGCCCCCATGGTGGCCCTGGAGGCGCTGCTGGCGGCCGGCGGGTGCTGGGCCACCCTGTGTCACCGCGGGGTGCTGCACGGGGGGGACAACGACTCCACCGGCACCATCGCCGCCGGCTGCTGGGGGCTGCTGGGGGGGCTGGCGGCCGTGCCCCCCGGGCTGCACCGCGGCCTCGAGTACCGCGGGCGCCTGAGCGCCGCCGCCCGCCGCCTCCACGAGTTGGCCTGGGGGGGAGCCTGAACCCCCCTGACCCCCCCCCCCAAAAAAAACCCTGGGTCCTCGGTGTCACCCGCTTGTCCCAGCAGGAAATATTGGGGGGGGGGACCTGGGGGGTACTGGGGACCTGCGTGGGGTCATGGGGGGATTTGGAGGGTCTTGGGGGGGCTCTGGAGGGTCTGGGGGGGCTCAGGAGGGTCTCTGGGGGCTGCAGGGACCTTCCTGGGGTCCAGGGGGAGCTGAGGAGGGTCCCCAGGGGGCCACCAGAGCCACATCCCGGTGGCCTTCGCTCCCTCCAAGGATGGAGACCCCCCCCCAGAAGCTCCCTGCAAAGCTTTGATCCCCCCCCCAGTAAAAACGTGTCCCCTGCCACCCCCGTGTCTTGTTTTGTGTCACTGCGGCCACCATGGGGCTGGGGCCACGTGAGGCCACCGTGGCCTTGGCCCGGTCACTTTGGTGGCCACCCCCCCTGACAGAGGGCATTGGGCCCCCAGGGTGACACCGGTGGCTGTGGCCACCACGCGGCGCCTCCATGGCAGCACGGGTGGGGGTGGCTGGTGGCCAGCCCCCTGCTGGCACTGGTGGCCACGGCTGGTGGCTGTCCCCAGGACCGTGTTGGTGGCCATGGCCACTGACCTTGACCATGCTGGTGGCCATCCCCTTGACCACGGTGGTGGCTGTCCCCGTGGCCGTCCCCATGCCCATGGACATGACCATGACCATACTGGTGGCCACCCCCCACTGTACTGGTGGCCATCGCCATGACCATGCTGGTGGCCACCATCGTGGCTGTCCCCATGCCCATGACCTTGGCCATCCCCATGACCACGTTGGTGGCCACGGCCAGTACCATACTGGTGGCCATCCCCATGACTGTACTGGTGGCCATCCCCATGGCCATCCCCATGACCACGTTGGTGGCCATGACCAGTACCATACTGGTGGCTATCCCCATGACCACGCTTGTGGCCCATACCCGTGATCATACTGGTGACCAGCCCCACGACCACGCTGGTGGCCGTCCCCATGGCCGTGACCGTGACCGTGGCCGTGGTCCCATGACTGTGACCACCCAGCCCCGTGCCCATGCCCGTGGCCACCCCCACGCCCCCGCCGGTGGCCCCGCGGCGCCGTCCAGCAGCGAGCGGAGCCGGGTGCCGTAGCCAAGGAACCGGGTTTTATTCTGCTGCGGTTAAACAAGTGCCCAAGCCCCGGGGGGGGGGGGGCCCTGGGGACACCGGGGGACCTCGGGGGGGACACTGGGGCCAACCCGGACGCCGGGGCCCCCCCCGCCACCGGGGATATATATATATATTCATATTTATAGTTGCAGTGGTCCTCGTCACCCCCCCCCCAAAACGCCCCCCAACGCCGATGGCTGCCCCGCCCCGGATTTTGGGGTGAAACGAGGCAATTCCGGCAGTGTCTCTCCCCCCCTCCTCCCCCTCCCGTCCCCGCCGTCGCCAAGGGGGGGGAGGGGGCGGCCCGGGTGTGGTGGGGGGAGGGCTGGGGGGGGAGGGGGGGCCCCGCCAGCCCCCCCCTCAGTCGTCGATGCAGATGACTTCGCCCCCGCGCGGCTCCTTCTTCTCCGGCCCTTCGGCCTCGCGCTCCCGTTTCACCAGCACCGGGGGGCCGTTGGCAGCGGCTGCGAGGAGTTGGGGGGGGGACATTACTCAAGGAGGGGCTCCACACACTGCCCCCCCCCCCCAATAACACCCTCTTCCCTCCCTGCTCCCCCAGACCCAAGCATCTGGGTGCCCCCCCAAAGGGACCCAGGGGTCCCAGCCCCAATCCCAGGGGTCTGTGTGCCCCCCCCCGGGAGGAATCAGGTACGTGGGTGCCCCCCCCCCAAAGTATGTGGGTATCCCCCCCAAAAAAAAAAGGACCCAGGGGTCCGGGTGCTCACCAGTGATGAAGGAGCCGGGCGGCATCTGACTGTAGTTGGCCCCCCCAGGGGGGAGAGCTCCGGCCGGGGGGGTCCCAAAGGTGCCCCCATAGCTCTGGGGGGTGGCGTAGGGCCCCGGCGGGAAGGTCTGGGGACACGGGGACAAGGCTGTCACCCCCCACCCTGCTGCCTCTGGGGATCCCCCAGGGGAGTGTCCCCAGGGGACGGGCACCCCAGGGTGTCCCCAGGGGTCAGGGTGTGCCCAGGGGGTGAGGGTGTCTGGTGGGGGGGGGGTCAGGGTGTCCCCAAGAGGGGGGGGGGTCAGGGTGTCCCCAAGGGATCCAGGGGGTGAGGGTGTCCCCAAAGATCAAGGTGTCCCCAAGAGGGTGTCCCCAAGGCAGGGTGTCCCCGGGGTGTGCACCCTCCCCAAGCTTCTTGGTGCCCCCCAAGGCAGGGGGTGTCCCCAGGGTGCCCCCCAAGGTGGGAGGTGTCCCCAGGGTGCCCCCCAAGGCAGGGTGCGTCAGCACCCGAGCGATGCCCCCAGGCCCTCGAGGTCAGGGCGCGTGTAGGGCAACGACCCCAGGGAGGGGGGCACGACCCCGAGGAAGGGAGGACATCCCCATTGGGGGGGGGGGGTGGGAGGGGGTGACATATCCGGGGGGGGGGGCGCGCGGTGACTTACGGGCGGGGGGTGGCTCTCGGTGCCCTTGCTGGCGAGGCGGCTGAGGATGCTGCGCTCCGACATCTGCAGGCGGGCGGCGATGGGGGGGATGCGGGACAGGGTGGCGGGGAGGCGGGTGACGTCCGCCTTCATGTCGCTCAGCAGCTCCTCCAGCTGGTTCAGCACTGGCGCCGGGGGGGCGAAAGGGGGGGGAGAGAGAGAGAAAGAGGGGCGGGGGGCAGCCCGTCAGCGCCGGGGGGCCGCCCCACGCCTACTCGCAGCTTACTCGTAGGTTACTCGCAGGTTACTCGTAGGTTAATCACAGCATAGTCACGGGTTATTTGGGGAGCGGGGGTGGAGATACTCACGTGAGAGCAAGGAGGGGGGTGGGGAGAGGGAGGGGAAGGCGGGGAGCTACTCAAGGGATACTCGGGGGATGCACCAGCGGGAACTGGGGGCATGCTCCAGGGTGGGAGGACTCAGAGGTACACTGGGTATGGGTACGCCAGAGGTACTCTGGGTGTACATACTCCAGGTATGCTCCTTAGTCACACTGGAGATGCTCTGATTATGCTACTTACTCTGGGTATACTCTCTAGACACACTGGGACACTCCAGGTTTACTCTTTAGCCACTCTGGGTTTACTCTACACACACCAGAGTTGCTCTGGCTGTACTCCTTGCACACTCCAGGCATACACCTTAGACACACTGGAGATGCTCCGTGTATACTTTTTAGAGACACCAGAGATACTCCAGGCACACTGCTTGGGCACCTAGGGGCACATGCTTTAGCTACACTGGAGATACTCCAGAAATACTCCTTAGACACTCCAGGTATCCTCCCTAGACACCCCAGAGCTACTCCAGGTATAATCTTTAGCGACACCTGAGGTAGGGTATGTTACTTTGTCACTCTGGGCATATTCCTTAGATACACCACAGATACTCATTAGCCACTCTGGATATTCTCTTTAAATGCTCTGGAGATACTCTAGATTTATGCCTTAGGCACACCAAAGACACTCTTCAGATAGACCAGAGATACTCCAGATACATTCTACTTCTACCAGAGATACTCTGGGCATCCTTCTCGCATACTCCTAAGGCCAAGGGGCTCATGGGACGGCCTGCAGCTACATCACCAATACTCATTACTCAGCCACGAGATCCTCAGGGCACATTGCTAACGGACCCTTAGGGAGGGAATACTCAGGGAATACTCATCAGATCCCCCTGAGAACCTCTCCATAGCTACAGCAGCCTACAGCAATGATACTCATGGCTTACTCCAGTGATACTGCTGGCAAAGACCTTAAATACACCAGAGATGCTCTGGGCATACTCAGCACATGCCCCAAGAGTACTCCAGGCTTACTCATTAAATGCACCAGGGGCACTCTGGACAAAGCCTGTACATGCTGCAGGGATACTCTGGGCTTATGCATTACATGCAAGCAGGAACCGTCTGGGTACTCCCACTCTGTACACCAGAATTACTCCAGGTTTACTCGTTACATGCACCAGGGATACTCTGGCCACTGCAAGGGTTACTCAGAATATACTCATTCCATACCCCCGCGAGAGATACAGTGGGTAAATGCATTACATACTCCCGAAGCACACGGCACATACTACTTGCATCCTCCAGACTTCCACTACAGTTACTAAGCAGATACATCTTAGCGCAAAGCCCCGCGGTATGCAACAGAAGCTCCCGGCTGCTCCTCCTCGCGCACCCCGGAGCCCCTCGGGCCGCCCTGCGTCCGCGCCCCGCCTTACTCCGAGCTTACTCAAGGTTTACTCACACCCCGGAAACCCCTCGGGGGCCTTCCAGCAGCTGCCCCGCCGCCCCCCCGCGCCCTCCCCGGCCGCCAGAAAGCACGCGCAGAGCAAGGATACACCGGGAGCCGGTTGGGAGGAGAACCCCACTTTAATGATTGAGAGCGCGGGTACAGAGAGGTGCGAGGCGCTACACGGGGCGTCCGCGCCGGGCGCGCCGGCCCGCCCGCCTCTTACCCTTGTGCAGGACGGCGTTCGCGGGCTTGTTGCCCGCCAGCGACTCCTTGGACAAGTGCTGGTGGCTCTCGGCCAGGCACTCGACCTCGGCGAAGCGGGTGTTGAGGGCCATGGCGGGGTGGCTGGGGTCCTGCGTCATGTTCAGGTAGGCGGCGCGGCGCAGCTGCTCCTCGATCACCAGCGCCTGCTCCAGGAGCTGCGGGAGGGACGGGAGGGCAGGGGGGGGGAGAAAAGAGGGGGGAAAGGGGAAAAAAGGGGGAGGGGGGAGGCGGCCTCGCCACCAGCCTCGCCACCCCCATGGCCTCCGCGCATTCCTGGTGGCCTCCAGGCACCCCCAGTGGCCTCCGCGCCACCCCGGTGTCCTCTGCGCCCCCCTGGTGGCCTCCATGCCCCCCTGGTGGTCTCCGTGCCCCCCTGGTGGCCTCTGTGGCCCCCTGGTGGCCTCGTCACTGGCCTCACCACCCCGGTGGCCTCTGTGTCCCCCCGGTGGTCTCCACACACCCATGGTGGCCTCTGCGCCCCCCTGGTGACCTCCACGTCCCCCCATGGGGGCTCTGCCTCTTGTGCCCTGTCCCCATGCAACCCTCTCTGCCCTCATGCACGGCCCACGTGTGAGCACTGCCTGGGTGCACGCTCGCTGTGCCCGGCCCCTCGTGCGAGCCTGGCACTTGTGCACGGAGACCCTCGTGCAAAAAGCTCGCACAAGCGTGCAAACACAGCCCCTGTGTGCCAGCCCCACGAGCCGTGTCCCCAGAGCAGCCCCTGCGCAAGGCCAACCTTCGTGCAAGACCCCCGTGCGGGTGCAAGGCCCCCGTGCAAAGCCCTCGTGCAAGGCCCTCGTGCAAGGCCCCCGTGCGCTCACCTTGAAGCGGCGTGCGAGGAACTTGTTCTTCATCTCCAGGAAGTTTCCCTTCGAGGCTTCGCCCTTGAAGGGCTCGTTGATGACCCCGAAGGCGCCGTCGTTCTGGATGTCCGTCCAGCGCGCGTAGCCGTGGCTGCGCGCTAAGGACTGTCACCGCGTCACCGTGTCACCATGTCACCGCGTCACTATGTCACCATGTCACCATGTCACTACGTCACCATGTCACTACGTCACCATGTCACCACGTCACTATGTCACTGCGTCACTATGTCACCGTGTCACTGCATCACCATGTCACCACGTCACCGTCACTGTGTCACTATGTGACATGTCACCACATCATCACATCACTGTGTCACCATGTCACCGTGTCACTATGTCACCACGTCACCGTGTCACTATGTCACCACGTCACCATGTCACTGTGTCACTATGTCACTGTGTCACTGTGTCACTGTGTCAGTATGTCACCGCATCACCATGTCACCGTGTCACCAGGTCACCGTGTCACTATGTCACTGCATCACCGCATCACCATGTCATCGCATCACCGTGTCATCGCGTCACCGTGTCACTGCATCACTGTGTCACCACGTCAACCTCTTCCCCCTTGGTCATTCCCCATCTGGCGCACAGAGCTGTGGCCGCGTGCTAGGGACTGTCACTGTCACCTTGTCACTTTGTCACCATGTCACTGCGACACCATGTCACTGCTTCACCATGTCACTGTGTCACCGTGTCAGCAGATTACTATGTCACCATGTCACTGGGTCACCATATCACCCAATCACTGCACCACCACATCACTGTCACATCACTGTGTCACTGCGTCACCATGTCACCATGATCACCAGATCACGGCACCAGATCCATATGTCACCATGTCACCACATCACCACGTCACTGCATCACTGTGTCACCATGTCAAGGTGCTACCATGTCACTTTGTCACAGCGTCACCATGTCACTGTGTCACCATGTCGCCAAATCACAGTGCTACCACATCACTGTGTCACTGTGTTACCATGTCACCGTGTCACAGTGTCACCATGTCACCACATCACCATGTCACTAGGTCACTGTCACTGCATCACCGCGTCACCGCATCACCACGTCACTGTCACTGCATCACTACCACTGTGTCACAACCCTGTCACTGTCACTGTGTCACCGTGCCCCCAGCATCCCCCTCGTACCCCCAGACCATCCCATGTCCAGCACGTGGAGCCAGAGCTGTGCGATAAGGACGGCCACGGTGTCACCATGTCACCAAGTCAGTGTGTCACCAAGTCCCTGTGTCATAGTGTCACCATGTCACTATGTCACCAAGTCACTGTGTCACCATGTCACCAAGTCACCATGCCACTGTGCCCCCAGGTCACTGTCACGGTGTCACCATGTCACCAAGTCACTATGTCACCAAGTCACTGTGTCACCAGGTCACCAAGTCACCGTGTCACAGTGTCACGGTGTCACCACACCACTCTGTCCCCAACACCTCCATCTGCTCCCACGTCACCCACCCTGGTTGTGCCCTAAGGACCACCCCCAGTGTCACCGTCACTGCCACTGCTGTCCCCGTGTCACCCCTGTCCCCCCCCAGGTGTCACCCTGCTGTCACTGCCCCACTGCCACCATCCCCGTGGAGAATGGTGGCACCTGGGGGGCACCCGGGGGTGCTGGGGGCACCCACAAAGCACTGGGGAGCACCTGTGGGTGCTAGGGAGACCCGGGAGGTACTGGGGAGCACCCAAGGGTGCTGGAAGAGTTTAAGGAGTGATGGGGGGATGGGACCTGGGCATGCTGGGGGTATCAGGGGCACCCCGGGGTGCTGCTGGGGACATGGGGTGCTACTGGGGGCACCCCAGGGTGCTGCTGGGGGGACTTGTGAGTGCTGAGGGGTATTGGGGGCACCCAAGGGTGCTGCTTGAGGCACCTGGCCTTGCTGGGGGCACCCCAGGGTGCTGGGGAGTGAGGACCTAGGCGTGCTGAGGGTAGTATCAGGAGCACCCAAGGGTGCTGCTGGAGGGACCTGGGGGCTCTGGGGGCACCCCAGGGTGCTGCGGGCGCTGGAAGGATACAGGACGATGCCGGCCAGCAGCCAGTAGTCGTGGCGCCGGTGCCAGATCTCGTTGAGCTTCCCCGAGGAGACGGCGGCGCGCTCCTCGTTCTGCCACAGCGTGTGCAGCTCTGCAGGGCCGGGGGGGGCATCAGGAGCGTGGGGACCCCACCGCGTGGCCCCCCCCCGCACCCCAAAACCCCCGGGGACCCCCCCGTGGCTCACCCGTGAAGCCGCCGTCGGCGATGTTGAACATGAACCGCGGCTTCTCGGCTTTGTCTTCCCGCCGGCCGTTGGCGCGCGGCTCCAGCTTCGGCTCCTTCTCGGCCTTCACCTCCTCTGCGAGGGGGGGCGCGGGGAGGGGGAGGGGCTCAGCACCGCGTCGTGCCCCCCCCCGGCTCCCCCAAACCACCCGCGGCCCCCCCGGCGGGCAGGGAGCGGCTCCCGGCCATCAGTAGGCTTCAGAGTGAACGCAGCGCAAATCCCAGCGGAACGCTGCAGGCGGGGCTCCTTGGTTAACCCCGCCCCCCTAATTAGTTTAGCCACGCCCCCAGCAGGTCCCCACCCTATCAGGCCCCGCCCCCAGGTACCTCGTTTGGGGTCGGGGTCTCCCGGCCGCTCCTTGGGCTCCTCCTCGGGGGGCTTCTCGTCGCCCTTCTCCCCCCCGGGGGGCTTCTCGACCTCGGCGCCTGCTGGAAGGGGACAGGGGGGGCTCAGGGACCGGGTCCTTGGGGACATCGGGGGGGACACGGGGACACCGGGTGCTCACCGCGTTCGTCGCGGGCCAGGGGGCCTTCGGCCTCAGGCTCCCGCTCGCCGCCGGGGCCCTCCTCCTCCTCGCCCTTCCTCGGGCCCTCGGCCTCGCTGCCATCGCCCGGGGACGGCGGCGCCTCGGGGACGGGAGCCTGCGGGGACAACGGGGACACGGAGCTGGCGTCACCCCCAAGTGTCCCCACACAGCCTGGGGGGTGAGGGGGAGGGCTGGGTTGGAACGGGGGACGTGGGGACAACAGCAGGGAGGGGACAGAGGGGACGAGGATGAGGATGAAGGGGACAGAGATGGGGAGGAGGGCAGGGATGGGGACACGTGGGGACAGTGTTGGGGACAGGGACGGGGACAGCACCGTCACCCACCTCCGTCTCCATCTTCTCGGGACCTTTGGGCTCCTTCTCGTCCCGGGTGTCACCGTCGTCCCTGTCCGGGGGTGGCCCCATCCCGTCCCCGCGCTCGCTGGGCGCTGGCGTGGCTGGGGACAGGGGACATTGAGAAGGGGACATGGGGACGCGGGGGCCCCGGGCACCCCGGTGATGCTCCTGTGCCCCCATGTCCCCATCCCCTGTCCCCTGTGTCCTCTGTCCCGTGTCCCTGTCCCCATGTCCCTGTGTCCCCAGCCCTGTGTCCCCCACGTCCCTGGTGGCCCTGTCCCCACCCCCTGTCCCCCCTGCTCCCCACGTCCCAGTTCCCACCCCCTGTCCCCGTGTCCCCATCCCCATCCCCAATGTCCGTGGTGTCCCTGTCCCCATCCTGTCCCCACATCCCCATGTCCCCATCCCCATGGCCCCACGTCCCCGCTCCCTGTCCCTCATGTCCGAATGTCCCCATCCTCATCCCCATGTCCCCACACCCCCGTGTCCCCACCCCCATGTCCCTGTCCCCGTGTTCCCATCCCATGTCCCCACGTCCCCTTGTCCCCCTGTCCCTGGATCCCTGACCCTCACATCCCCATCCCCATGTCCCCACCCCCATGTCCCCATGTCCCTGTCCCTATATCCGTGTCCCCACATCCCTGTGTCCCTGTCCCTGTGTCCCCATGTCCCAACCCTGTGTCCCTGTCCCTATATCCCCATGTCCCCACATCCCCCTGTCCCCATCCCTTTGTCCCCATCCCCGTGTCCCCATCCCTCCGTCCCCACATCCCCGTGTCCCCATGTCCCTGTCCCTATATCCCCGTGTCCCCACATTCCCATGTCCCTGTCCCTATATCCATGTTCCCACATCCCCGTGTCCCCACCCCCATGTCCCTGTCCCTATATCCCTGTGTCCCCATCCCTCTGTCCCCACATCCCCATGTCCCCATGTCCCTGTCCCTATATCCATGTTCCCACGTCCCCGTGTCCCATCCCCGTGTCCCCACATTCCCATGCCCCTGTCCCTATATCCATGTCCCCATGTCCCTGTCCCTATACCCCCGTGTCCCCACATCCCCATGCCCCTGTCCCTATATCCACGTCCCCACGCCCCCGTGTCCCATCCCCGTGTCCCCGTGTCCCCGTGCCCGTGGCCGTACCGGGTTTGGAGGTGCATGGGGTGGGCGTGCGGCTCTGCTCGGGGTCGGTGCTGCAGGTCTTGGCGGGGGACGAGGCGCGCGACGAGCGCTTGGAGTCGGCGCTGGGCTCCGGGACCAGCTCGGGGAGGCTCCAGCGCCCGTTGATGTGCTCGAATTCCTGCACCTGGGGGGCGGCGGGGACAGTGGGGACACCGGGGGACACCGGGGACAGGAGGGGGACACGGGGGGGACCTAGGGGATGGAGGGGAACCAGGGAGGGGACACCCAGGGGAGAAGGGGGAGGCAGGGAACCGAGGAGACCTCAGGTGGGGGTCCAGGGGACACGGAGGGGACGGAGGGGACAGGGAGGGGATGGAGGGGACAGGGAGGGGACAGGGAGGGGACAGGGGTGACGGGGACCCGCGTACCTTCTTCTTGACGAGGGACATGACACCGATGCGGGTCAGCACCTGCTGCCGCGAGAGCCCCTCCCGCGGGACCCCGTCGGCGAAGGTCTCGGAGCCGTCGGCGCCCGGCTCGCAGAGGTGGCGCATGAAGAGGGACACGTAGGCCCTGGGGACACAACAGCCCTTCCTTGGGGACACCGCCACCCCCGGCGGCCCCTCGGCCCCAGCGTCACCGTCCCCTGCGTCCCCACCCCTGTCCCAAGAGGCTCCCGTCCCTGCTGTCCCTGTCCCCGGGGTGCTTTGTCCCTACAGACCCCGTCCCCGCTGTCCCCATCCCCAGGGTCCCTGTCCCCAGCGTCCCCTCCCCTCATCTGGGGGGATGTCCCCATCCCGTGTCCCTGTCCCCAGGGTCCCCAGGGCTCTGTCCCCATGCCTGTTCCCAAGGTCCCTGCCACCAGTGTCCCCCCACGTCCCGCTGTCCTTGTCCCCAGGGTCCTTGTCCCCGTTCCTGGGATCCCCACCCCAATGTCCCTGATGTCCCCAATATCCCTGATGTCCCTGATGTCCCCAGCATCCCCAATGTCCCCAACGTCCCCGATGTCCCCAACAACATCCCCAGTGTCCCGATGTCCCCAGCGTCCCCGCGCCATCAGCCATCCCCTTGTCACAGCGCCCGTCCCAGGCCTGTGCCGGCCGTGGCCGGGTCCTGCCACCTCTCTGGCGTCCCCTGGGCCCTGCCCGGCCCCCCTCGGGGACACGGGGACACGGGGGACACCCCGTCCCCCCCGGGGGTGGCTGTGCGTCGGCGCGAGGGGGACGCGGCGCTCGCCCGCTCCCCAGGAAAGCCGACGGCAGCGCTCGGCTGAGTAAGGGCTCATCACGCGGCACGGGGACACGGGGACACACGGGGACATGCAGAGAGACTTGGGGACACTCGGGGACACGGGGTATGTGGGAAGACTTGGGGACATGTGGGGACATGGAGACACATGGGGACATGGGCATGGGAAGGCGGGGACATGCAGGGATGTGAGGGGACACGGACAGGGGGGACAGGGGGACACGGAGATGGGGACATGCAGGGACGTGAGGGACAAAGGGACACGGGACAATGGAGGAGTACAGGGACATGGTGGGGACACGGGGGGACATGGAGGGGACACAGACATGGGGACATGTGGGGACATCAGGGACAGGGACGTGGGACAATGGAGACACACATGGGGACATGGGGACACAGTGGGGACATGGGGACACAAATGGGGACACACATGGATGTGGGGACACAAATGGGGATGGGGGACACGCAGGGACACGGGGACACACATGGGGACATGGGGATGACACAAATATGGGGACATGGGACACATGAGGACACACAGGGACACACAGGGACACAGGGACATGTGGGGACAGTGGGGACGTGGGGACACACAGGGACATGGGGACACGAATGGGGACACACATGGGGATGCAGTGGGGACATGGGGACACACACAGGGACACGCAGGTACATGGGGACTCATGGGGACACCGTGGGGTCACAGTGGGGACTCACAGGGACATGGGGACACCGTGGGGACACCGTGGGGACACCAAACACCCCACAGGGACAGAGAGACGGGGACACACAACCCCACCTCAGCCCCCCCCGGCCCTTCCCCACGACCCCAGGGCCAGCTTTGGGGACACCCGTGTCCCCCGCCCGCTGTCCTCATGGCCCCCTCGGTGTCCCCTTGCTGTCCCCTCGCTGTCCCCTCGCTGTCCCCGCGGTGCCACCTACTTGAACTCCTTCTCGCTCTTGCCGCGGAGGTCGCGCACGAGCCACTGGGAGGTGAAGGCGTCCTGGGGGGGCATCCCCCAGCGCATGACGGCGTTGAGGAACGCCTTGCGCTGCCGCGTGTTGAAGCCCAGCACCTGCGGCACGGGGGGGTCACGGGGACACCGGGGGGTGGGGGGACACCCCGAGGGGACGGGGACACCCAGGGGGGATGGGGATATCCCGAGGGATGGGGACACCCCAAGGGAAAGGGACATCCAGGGGATGGGGACACCCCAAGGGATGGGGACACCCAGGGGGGATGGGGACACCCCAGGGGAAAGGGACATCCCAAGGGATGGGGACACCCAGGGGGGATGGGGACACCCCAGGGGAAAGGGACATCCAGGGGATGGGGACACCCAGGGGACGGGGACACCCCAGGGGAAAGGGACATCCAGGGGATGGGGACACCCCAAGGGATGGGGACACCCAGAGGGATGGGGGCACCCTGAGGGATGGGGGCACCCTGAGGGACAGGGACATCCAGGGGATGGGGACACCCCGAGGGATGGGGGCACCCTGAGGGACAGGGACATCCAGGGGATGGGGACACCCCGAGGGATGGGGGCACCCCAGGGGAAGGGGACACTCCGGGGGGACAGGGACATCTAGGGGAGGGGGACACCCCAAGGATGGGGACACCACAAGGATAGGGACACCCAGGGGGACACCTGGGGGGGCAGGGACACCCCAAGGGGATGGGGACACCCTGAGGGACACCCATGGGGACAAGGACACCCCAGGAGGACAGGGACACCCCGAGGGGACACCCCAAGGGACAGGGACACTCCAAGGGGATGGGGACACCCCAGGAGGATGGGGACACCCAAGGGGACACCTGGGGGGACACCCAGGGGGGGTGGGGACACCCTGAGGGGACAATGATACCCCAAGGGGATGGGGACACCCCAAGGGGACATCCTAAGGGGACAGGGACACCCTGAGGGGACAGGGACACCCCGAGGCTTGCTCAGGAAGGGCAGATACGAGGTGGGGGGGCTACTGGGGACACTGGTGTTTGGGGACACTGGGGGGGGACCCAGGGGACCAGGAAGGTGACAGGAGGAGGGGGGACACTGGTGGCCGGGGGGGGGGACACCCAGGTGACCCCAGGGGTCAGAGGGACCCCCCAGGTCTCAGGGGGGGGCATCCAGGGTGGGATAAGGGACAAAAAGGGACCTGATGCCCCCCCAGGTGACACAAGGGGACCCAGGGGACACCCAGGGGACACCCAGGGGACCCCCCCCACCCCGAGGTGCCCCCCCGGGGGTCCTCACCTCGATGTTGCCCCCCACCCGGGCCAGCAGCGGGGGCAGCGGTTTGTCCTTCTCGTTCCGGAGCTGCCGCTTGGACTGGCGCCGGCCTGGACGGGGACATCGCTGTCACCCCCCCCCGTGACACCCCCACGGACCCCCCCCCAGGGCACCCAGGAAGCCCCCCCGGCCCCCCCCTGTGCCCCCCAGGGCTCCCCAAGGTGTCCCCCACCCCCCCCAGGGGCAGGCAGGAGCCCACCCCAGAAAGGGGGGGCCTGGGGAGGACACAGGGGACAGTTGGGGACATTACGAGGAGGGGGGGGGATCAGAGGGACATGGGGGGGTCAGAGGGACATGTGGGGACACGGGGGGGTCACGGGGGGGTCACGGGGGGGCACTCACCCTCCGGCCTCTCATCGAAGTCCTCGTCCTCCTCCTCGGAGCCCACCGAGTACTCGGACTGGTTGTCTGGGGGGGGAGGGGGGGGGATCAGCACCCCCAGGCCCCCCCCGCGCACCCCAATATTGCCCCCCCCAGACCCCAAATCACCCCTCAGACCCCTAATACCCAGGTGCCCCCCCGGGACCCCCAGATGCCCGCCCAAATGTCCCCTAAACGCCCCCCTGCCCCAAATGCCCCCCGCGTGTTCCGCAGCCCGGCTCAGAGCCCTCCCAGTGCCTCCCAGTCTGTCCCAGTGCCTCCCAGTGCCTCAGAGGAACATCCCAGTAACCTCCCAGTGATCCCAGTTGCCTCAGGGGCACCCCAGTCCTCCAGGGTGTGGGTGCCCATTGTATCAGCACTCTCCCCGGGTCCTTCCCAGTCTGTCCCAGTGCCTCCCAGTATCCTCCCATTATCCTTTCTGGTGCCTCCTAAGGCACACACCAGTGCCTCCCAGTGCTCCCAGTTGCCCTGCACCCACCTTGGTCCTCACAGGCGTAAGCATCAGCACTTCCCCCAGTGCCTCCCAACACCCTCCCAGTGCTTCCCAGTACCTTCCCAGTACATCCCAGTGCCTCCTCCATGTGCCCCAGTACCTCACCAGTGCCTCCCAGTGCTCTCAGCCACCCTGCACCCACCTCGGTTCCCTAAGCTTGGGTGCCCAGTACACCTAGACCCCTCCCACTAACTCCCAGTACGTTCCAGCATCCTCCCAGTGCCTCCCAGTTCCCTCCCAGTGCCTCCCAGTGCCCACCTGGGCACTATTGCTGTAGCTGACCTGCTTGCTCTTGACCAGCTTGTGCATCAGCTCCTCCCCAGTGCTTCCCAGTGCCTCCCAGTTCCCTCTCAGTGCCTTCCAGTCCCTGCCAGTGCCTCCCAGTTTCCTCCCAGTGCCCACCTTGGTCCTCCTGGGCACCACCATCACAGTTGACCAGCTTGTGTACCTGCTTGCCCTTGCCTGGGTTGCGCGCCAGGTTCTCCTGCTGCTTCCCAGTCCCTCCCAGTTCCCTCCAAGTCCTTCCCAGCTCCCTCCCAGTGCCTCCCAGTCCCTCCCAGTGCCCACCTTGGTCCTCCTGGGCAGCGTCGTTGTAGTTGACCTGCTTGCGCACCCGCTTGCCCTTGCCCAGGTTGCGCGCCAGGTCCTCCTGCTGCTGCTCGTAGTGGTGCCGCAGCAGCTTCTCCCAGTAGTCGGGGTCGACGTTCTCCTCCTGCTTGATGATCTCCCGCTCGATCTCCTCGATCTGCAGGAGGAGGCGCCGTGGGTTGGATCGTCCCCATGGTCCCCATGGTCCCCACCATCTCCGTCCCCATGGTCTCCATCATCTCCATCCCCGTCATCCCCATCATCTCCGTCCCCATCACCCCCACCTCCATCGTCTCCTCCCCGTTATCCCCATCAACATCATCATCTCCATCTTCTTTATCTCCATCATCCCTGTCCCCATCATCCCAACATCTCCACCTCCACTTCCATCATCTCCATCATCCCCCATCACCTCCATCCCCATCATCTCCATCATTTCCATCACCACCACTGCCCCCATCATCTCCATCACCTCCACCTCCACTGTCCCCATCACCTCCACCGTCTTCATCCTTAGCATCTCCATCATCTCCATCACCTCCACTGTCCCTGTCACCTCCACCTCCACTGCCCTTCTCATCCCTATCATCTCCATCCCCATCATTTCTACCACCTCCACTGTCCCCATCACCTCCATCATCCCCATCCCTGTTGTCCTCACCTTGATCATCTCCACCGTCCCCATCCCCATCATCCTTTTCAACTCCAACACTTCTATTGTCTCATCTCCCTTACATTCATCTGCATTGTCCCCATCGCCCCAAAGATCTCCACCTCCCCCATGATCTCCATCACCTCCACCTCCACTGTCCTCACCATCTCCATCACCTTTATCCTCATCATCTTCATTATCTTTATCCCTTCTGTCCCCATCTTCCCCATCCCCATGATCTCCACCATCTCCATCTCCATCCCCATCATCTCCACCACCTCCACCTCCACTGTCCCCATCACCTCCATCATCTCCATCCCTGTTGTCCCCACCTCCATCACCCCCACTGTCCCCATCTCCACCGTTTCCATGGTTCCCATCCCCACTGTCCCCGTTTTTTCTTCCTCCATCATCGCCATCCTCACCACCTCCATCTCCTTCACCCCTTGTCCCCATCTCCACGTCTCCATCACCCCCATCATCTCTGACTACATCGTTTCACTCGTTCCCATTTCCACCATTCCCATTACACCACCTCCATCATCTGCATCTTCATCGTCCCCATTTCCATTGTCCCCATCTCCATTGTCTCCATCCCCACTGTCATCATCCCTGCCTCCATCATCTCCACCCCATCATCTCCATCACCCCCACTCCCGTTGTCCCCACCATCTCCACCATCCCCCCATCCCCATCATCTTTATCTCCATCATCTCCACCATTCCCATCTCCATCGTCCCCACCTCCACCATCCCCACCACATCTCACCCCACCTTCTCCATTGTCCCCACCTTCTCCATTGTCCCCATCTCCATTGTCCCCATCTCCATCATCCCCATCATCCCTACCGTCCCCATCATCTTTACCTCCACCATTCCCACCTCCATCATCCCCACCTCCATCACCCCCACCCCATCTCACCCCACCATCTCTATTGTCCCCATCACCCCCATCACCTCTCTCGTCCCCACCAAGCCGCTGTCCCCCCCTCATGCCCCCCTGTCCCCAGACGCACCTTGTCCTCCTCGCGCACGACGTACTGCGCCACCTTGAAGGAGCTGAGGTACTCGTTCATGTTCTGCACGTCGGCGTCGTCGGTGGCGTCCTGGTTGCGATCGAGCAGCCGGGCGATGGCCTCGTTGTCGTAGTGGATGACGCTGCTGTCCTCCTCCTTGTTCTCCCCTGCGCCGGTGACACGCCGCTGACACGGCCTGGCGTGGCCTGACTTGGTCCAGGACGGCCCAGCACGGCCCAGCGCGGCCCAGCATGGTCGAACACAGCCCAGCATGCTCTGATACAGCCCAACATGGTCCAACGTGGCCCAACACAGCCCAACATGGCCCAATACAGCCCAACGAGGCCCAATACAGCCCAATACAGCCCAACACGGCCCAATACAGCCCAACGAGGCCTGATACAGCCCAACATGGCCCAACATGGCCCAATACAGCCCAACATGGCCCAATACAGCCCAGCGTGGCCCAATACAGCCCAATACAGCCCAACATGGCCCAATACAGCCCAACGTGGCCCAATACAGCCCAATACAGCCCAACACGGCCCAACATGGCCCAATACAGCCCAGCGTGGCCCAATACAGCCCAATGTGGCCCAACATGGCCCAATACAGCCCAACATGGTCCAATACAGCCCAGCGTGGCCCAATACAGCCCAACGTGGCCCAACATGGCCCAATACAGCCCAACATGGTCCAATACAGCCCAACATGGCCCAATACAGCCCAACACAGACCAACGTGGCCTGACACAACTCAACATGGCCCAAAATAACCTGACATAGATCAACATGGCCCAACACAGCCCAGCATGGCCCGATACAGCTCAACATGGCCTGACACGGCTTGACATAGCACAATATGGCCCAATACAGCTCAACGTGGGTCAACGCGGCCCAATACACCTCAACACGACCCCATGTGCTCCAACACAGCTCAATGTGGCCCAGTATGGCCCAGTATGATCTGACACAACTCAACATGACCCAGTAAGGTCCAACACAGCCCAGTATGACCCAATATGGTCCAACTTAGCTCAGCATGTCCAGGTATGGTCCAACATGGCCCAGCATGGCCTGACACAGCCCAACACAACCCAACACAACTCAACATGACCCAGTATGCTCCAGCACAGCCCAATATGGCCTGTCACAGCTCAATGAGGCCCAACATGGCCCAACATGGCCCAACACAACCTGATACAACTCAGCATGGCCCGACATGGCGTAGCACGGCCCAACATAGCCTCATACAGGTCTACATGGCCCAACATGGCCCAATACAACTCAACACGACCCAGTAAGGTCCATTACAGCCCAGTATGACCCAATATGGTCCAACATAGCTCAGCATGTCCAGGTATGGCCCAACGTGGCCTGACACAGCCCAACATGGCCTGACACGGCCCAATATGGACCAGTATGTTCCAACACGGCCCATCATGGCCTGACACAGCTCAACATGGCCCAACACAGTCCAACATGGCCTGACACATCCCACTGTCTCCTGATACAGCCCAAAATGGCCTGACACAGCTCAGCGTGGCCTGACACAGCCCAGCATGACCCGACATGGCCTGTTACAGCTCAACATGGCCCAACATGGCCTGATACAGCCCAACATGGCCCAACACAACTCAACGTGACCCAATATAGGCCAGCACAGCCCAGTATGGCCCAAGATGGTCCAACATAGCTCAGCATGGCCCAGTATGGCCCAGTATGGTCCAATACAGCCCAATGTGGCCTGATACAGCTCAGCATGACCCAATATGGTCCAATGCAGCCCAGTATGGCCCAGGATGGTCCAACATAGCTCAGCATATCCAGGCATGGCCCAACATGGCCTGACACAGCCCAACATGGCCCACTATGGTCCAACACAGCTCATGATGGTCCAATATGGTCCAACACAGCCCAGCATGGCCCAATACAGTCCAACACAGACCAACATGGCCCAGTACAGCCCAGTATGGTCCAACACAGCCCGGAATGCCTCCACACAGCCTTGAACAACCCAACATGACATCTAGCCATGGCCTTGCATGACCTGCTGTGACCCAGTTCACGGCCTGCCACGTCCCATCATGGCCTCATGGGTCCCATCATGGCCCCATCACGTCCTCGTGTGTCCTGTCACGGCCCCACTATGGCTTCATGCACCCCGTCATGGATCTGCACATCCCACCACGGCCTTATCGTGGCTTTGCATGTTCTGTTCTTACTCTGCATGACCCATCACAGCCTTGCACATCTCATCACGGCCTCACACGTCCCACCACGGCCTCACACGTCCCACCACAGCCTCACACGTCCCACCATGTCTTTGCATGTCCCATCACGGCCCTAGCATGGCCTTACATATCCTCTCACTGCCTTGCCTCAAACATCCCGCCCAGGCCTAGCACATCCCACCACAGCTTTGCATGAGCTGTTGTGTCCCACCACGGCCTCCTACGTCCTTCCACGGCCTCCTACATCCAACCACAGCCTCCCATGTCCCACCACGGCCTCCTATGCCCTACCACAGCCTCCCACGTCCCAGCATGGTCTCCTACATCCTCTCATGGCCTCCTACATCCTACCACGACCTCCCAGGTCCTACCACAGCCTCCTACATCCCACCACTGCCTCCCACGTCCCCCCACGTCCCCCCATATCCCCTCCCAGCCCACCACACCCCAGCCCCAGCGGGCGCTGACCCTCGTTCTCGTCCTTGAAGAGCTCCTCAGTGCCAAACTTGAGGATGTCATCAAGCTCCTGCTTGGACATGGAGCCGGCCTTGGAGCCCAGCCCCGGGCGCACCACCAGGTGCGTCAGCATCATCTTGCGCTTGGCCACCTGCGTGATGCGTTCCTCCACCGACGCGCGCGTGACGAACCGGTAGATCATCACCTTGTTGGCCTGGCCGATGCGGTGCGCCCGGCTGAAGGCCTGCGGGGACGGGGAGGCAGCAGGGGACGTGTCGGAGCGGGGACACGGAGGTGGAGGACGCGCCACGGGGGAAGGGGACAGGTTGGGGACATCAGTAAGGACGTCGTGGTGAGGGGGGAGGTGAGGGGAGCGTTGGAGCAGGGATGTGGTGGTGGGGACGTGGTCATGGAGGACGTGGTGGTGGGGACGTGGTGGTGGAGAACATGGTCACGGAGGACACGGTGGTGGGGACGTGGTGATGGGGACATGTTGAGGAACCTGAGTGTGGCTGGGGCCATGGTGGCACCCATCGTGGAGTAGCAGCGGCTGGGGAGGGGGCCGTGGTGGCACGAGGTGACAACCGGGGACAGGGAGGTGACAAGGCCAAGGGGACGGGGCAGAGGAGGTGGGGAGGGGGCCGCGGAGGACGTGTTGGGGGGGCACACCTGGATGTCGTTGTGGGGGTTCCAGTCGGAGTCGAAGATGACGACGGTGTCGGCGGTCGCCAGGTTGATGCCGAGGCCCCCGGCCCGCGTCGACAGCAGGAAGCAGAACTGCTGCGCCCCCGGCGCTGCCCCCCCGGCGTCAGCACGGGGGGTGACAGCCCCCCGGCAAAGCCCACGGCCCCCCCACGCCTCCCCCAGCATCATCAGGGACCCCAGGGCTGTCAGAAAACCCCCCAAAAAAACCCTCCCGCCCCTCCAGCACCCAGCGGTGGGCGCGCGGGCACCCTGAACCCTCACAAGAGCCCATCACGGATGGGGTCAGGACCCCCCCACCCCAAAAAATGTCCCTAAAAGTCCCTGTCCCCCCCTTCCAAACTACCTGGGGGGGCTCCATCCTGCCTGGGTGTCACCCCAAACACCTGCGTCCCCTTGGTCCCTTGGTGCCTTCCTGCTTGGTTCCTTGGTCCCCCCCCAAGTCCCCTGTGTCCCCCCTGGGCCCCTGGGTCCCCCCACATCCCCCAGGTCCCCCCCAGTCCCCTGTGACCCCCCAGCCCCCCCCAGGCCTACCGTTGAAGCGGTCGATGGCCTCCTGGCGCAGCGCCCCCGTGATGCCCCCGTCGATGCGCTCGTACTTGTAGCCCTCGTAGTCCAGGAAGTCCTCCAGCAGGTCCAGCATCTTCGTCATCTGCGGGGCACTGGTTAGACTGGGAGCACCTGGGGGGGGGCTGGGATGGGCACTGGTTAGACTGGGGACCCCCAAAGGCACTGGGAGCACCCAGGGGTGCTGGGATGGGCACTGGTTACACTGGAAGCACCTGGAGGGGCTGGGGGGCAGCTGATGCTGGTTAGACTGGGAGCAGCCAGGGTGCTGGGACAGACACTGGTTAGACTGGGGGCACTGAGGGGTACTGGGATGGTTACTGGTTATACTGGGGGCACCCACAGGTGCACCTGCTGCTGGTGCTAGGGTAGACTGGGGGCACCCAGGGGTGCTGGGACAAGAACTGGTTACACTGGAGGCACCCATGGCTGCTGGCCTGGGTGTTGGGGGCTCTGGGGGCACCCATGGGTGCTGGGGGGGCCCTGGGGGTGCCCGGGGGGGGCAGCCCCCTCCCCACCGACCTGGGAGAAGATGAGCACGCGGTGGTTCTGCTCCTTCAGCTTGCGCAGCATCTTCTGCAGCAGCAGCAGCTTCCCCGAGGCCTTGATCAGGGCCCCCCCCTCGTAGGCGCCGCTCGGCAGCTTCGGGGACTCCTGGGGGGGGGTTGGGGACGGGTTAGGGACAGGTTGGGGACAGGTTGGGGACAGGATGGGGACAGGGACATCACCCCCAGCCCTACCACCCCCCCTGTGCACCCACAGCTGCGTCCCCCCCCCAGGTATCCCCATGGAGCTCCCCCCGTGTCCCCCCACCCTGTGGTCCCCTTGTCCCCTCCGTGTCCCCCCCATGCCCCCCATAGCTCCCCCCGTCCCCCCCATCCCCATGTCCCCCTGCAGCTCCCAGTGTCCCACTACCCCGTGTCCCTCTGCCCCCCCAATTCTGCCCCATGTCCCCCCGTGTCCCCCTGTAGCACCCATGTCCCATCACCCGTGTCCCTGTCCCCCCATACGTCCCCCTGTAGCCCCTCATCTCCCACCCCTCTGCGTCCGTGTCCCCCCCCATGTTCTCATGGCCCTGTCCCCTCCATGTCCTCTTGTAGCTCCCCATCTCCCCCCACCCCACGTCCCCTCGTCCCCCCGTATCCCTCCATCTCCCAACCCCACGTGTCCCCACATCCCTCCATCCCCCCACATCCCCTCGACATCCCCCCACATCTCCCCATCTCCCCCACCCCATGTCCCCGTCCCCCCCCCATGTCCCCATCTCCCCCCCCCATGTCCCCACGTCCCCCCCATGCCCCCCCACATCCCCCCATCTCCCCCCACCCATCTCCCTTTTCCCCCCATGCCCCCACATCCCCCCGTATCCCCCCATCTCCCCCACCCCCCCGCGTGTCCCCCCACCCCCCCCGTGCCCCCCCGGTGCCCCCCCCCGGCCCCCCCCCTCACCATGGCGGCCACGGGGAAGAGGTAGGGGTGGTTGCAGCACTTCTTCAGGTCCATCATGATGTTGAGCAGCGACACCTGGTTCCCTCCGCCCCGCGAGTTCAGCGCCTCGAAGTTGCGCGTCAGGATGTACTTGTAGTACTTCCTGCGGGGCGGGGGGCTGGCACCCGGCTCGGGGGGGGGGGGCAGCCCCCTTCCCCCAGCTGGTGGGACCCCCCCCTCGCCCCGTAGGAACCCAGGTTTGGGGGCTGGGATCTCCCCACGTTGGTGGGAGGCAAGGGATCGGGGCGCTGGGACCCCCCCTGCGCACCCCGAGGGTGTTTGGGGAGCTGGGACCCCCCCCAGGGTGGGTGGGAGCTGGAATTGGGGTGCTGAGACCCCCCCCAAGGTGGATGGGAGCTGGTATTAGGGTGCCAAGACTCCCAAGGTCGGTGGGATCTGGGAATTAGGGTGCTGACCCCCCCCCCCCACAAGACTGCTGGGGTCTGGTATTTGGGGTTCTGGGACCCCCAAGGTGGATGGGACCTGGAATTGGGGTGCTGGGACCTGGAATTGGGGTGCTGAGACCCCCCCCCAAGGCAGATGGGACCTGGAATTGGGGTGCTGAGACCCCCCCCAAGGCAGATGGGACCTGGAATTGGGGTGCTGAGACCCCTCCCAATGTGGATGGGACCTTAATTTGGGGTTCTGAGACCTGGAATTAGAGTGCTGAGACCCCCAAAGCCAGTGGACTCTGGGTGTTGGGGTGCTGAGGCCCCCTCTAAAATGGGTGGGACCTGGTACTGGGGTGCTGAGACCCTCCCCAAGGCAGATGGGACCTGGTATTGGGATGCTGGGACCTGGAATTGGGGTGCTGAGACCCTCCCCAAGCCCAGCGGGATCAGGTATTGGGGTTCTGGGATCCCCAAAGTTGTTGTGATCTGGGAATTGGGGTGCTGAGACCCCCTCCTAAGGCGGACAGGACCTGGTATTGGGGTGCTGGGACCTGGAATTGGGGTGCTGAGACCCCTCCCAATGTGAATGGGAACTGGAATTGGGATGCTGGGACCTGGAATTGGGGTGCTGAGACCCCCAAAGCCAGTGGGCTCTGAGTGTTGGGATGCTGAGGCCCCCTCCTAAGGCGGACAGGACCTGGTATTTGGGTGCTGGGACCTGGAATTGGGGTGCTGAGACCCCTCCCAAGGTGGATGAGACCTTAAATTGGGGTGCTGAGACCTAGAATTGGGGTGCTGAGACCCTCCCCAAGCCCAGCGGGATCAGGTATTGGGGTTCTGGGATCCCCAAAGTTGGTGTGATGTGGGAATTGGGGTGCTGAGACCCCCCCCAAGGCAGATGGGACCTGGAATTGGGGTGCTGAGACCCTCCCCAAGGCCAGTTGGATCAGATATTGTGGTGCTGGGACCCCCAGGGCTCCCGGGAGCTGTCTCTGGGGCGCTGAGCCCCCCCCCCACGTGCCGGGGCCACCCCCTCCCTGCCCGCGGCGCCCGTACTTCTGCATGGGGCTGAGCTCGACGCGCACGATGAGCTCGGTCTTGGCCGGCATGTTCTTGAAGACGTCGGCCTTGAGGCGCCGCAGCATGTGGGGGCCCAGCAGGTCGTGGAGCTTCTTGATCTGGTCCTCCTTGGAGATGTCGGCGAACTCCTCCAGGAAGCCCTCCAGGTTGCTGCGGGGGGGGCGTGGGGGGCGTGAGGAGGGGGCTGGGGGGTGGTTGGGGCGAGGAGGGGGCGCGGGGATGGCGGTGACAAGGTTGGGGACGCGGGGACGCGAGGGGATGTGGGGATACGAGGGGCTGGGGGAGGTGGGGGGGATGTGGGGAGGGGCAGGGTGTGGGGACACCAGGATGGAGAGGACATGGGGACACGGGGACACGTGGGGACACATGGGGACAGACAGGAGGTGGGGATAGCCAGGATGAGGGGACAAGGGGATGGCCTCGACGTGGGGACACCAGGATGTGGGGACATGGGGACAGACAGGACATGGGGACATGAGGATGGACAGGACGTGGGGACACGGGGACATGTGGGGACATGGGGACGTGGGGACACATGGGGACAGCCAGGAGGTGGGGACAGGCAGGACATGGGGAGTGAGGATGGACAGGACATGGGGACACAGAGACACATGGGGACATGTGGGGACAGCCAGGATGAGGGGACACAGATACAGGCAGGACATAGGGACACGGTGACAACCAGGACATGGGGACACAGGGACAGCCAGGATATGGGGACAGCCAGCACACGGGGACGTAGGGACAGTGGTGACACAGGGCGATGCGGGAGGATGCGGGGGGACGGGAGGGTGGACTGGGGATGTGGGGGGCCAGGAGGGGATGGTGGGGGTCTGGGGGGGACAATGGGGCCAGGAGGGGACAGTGGGGGCCAGGAGGGGACACTGGGGACCAGGAGGGGACACTGGGGACATACTTGAAGCGCTCGGGCGTGAGGAAGTTGAGGAGGTGGAAGAGCTCCTCCAGGTTGTTCTGCAGCGGGGTCCCCGTCAGCAGCAGCTTGTGCTCGATCTTGTACCCGTTGAGCACCCGAAAGAACTGCAGGGGGGGGGACACACACAACGGGGGGGGTCACATCACCCGTGTCACCCCACAGACGGGGACACCCCCTCCCCACGGGACCCCCGTGTCCCCTCCCCAAGGGGCGCAGACCCCGGGGGCGTCCCCGACGTGAGGGACCGAGGCGCCCAAACGTCCCCCCCGAGGCACCCCGGGGGGGCTTCCCCAAGGGTCCGGGCGCCCCCCCAAGGGTCCAGGCGCCCCCCCGGGGGTCCCGTCTGTCCCCCCCCCCGGCCGTGCCCACCTTGCTCTGGTTGTTCTTGAGGCGGTGGGCCTCGTCCACCACCAGGCAGGCCCAGCGGATGGAGCCCAGCGCCGCCTGGTCGATGGTGATCAGCTCGTAGGAGGTGAGCAGCACGTGGAACTTCACCTGCGCCTCCCGCTGCCGCGGCCGTCAGCACCCAGCCGCCGGGACGGCCCGGCACCCCGGGGACCCCCAGAGCCCCCCCCCGGACCCCATCGCCCCGAGGACCCTGCCACCAGGTCACCCAGCGCCCCGGAGATATCCGTCACCCCAAGGACCCAGCCACCAGGTCACCCAGCGCCCCGGGGACACCCAGCACCCCAAGGACACAGCCACCAGGTCACCCAGCGCCCCAGGGACACCCAGCACCCCAGGGACCCTGCCACCAGGTCACCCAGCACCACAAGGACCCCCAGTACCCCAAGGACATGGCCACCAGGTCACCCAGCGTCCCAGGGACACCCAGCACCCCAAGGACCCAGCCCCCAGGTCACCCAAGACCCCAGGGACCCCAGCACCAGGTCACCCAGCACCTTAAGAACCCATCCACAGGTCACCCATCACCCCAGAGACCCTGCCACCAGGTCACCCAGCGCCCCGGGGACACCCAGCACCCCAAGGACACAGCCACCAGGTCACCCAGCGCCCCAGGGACACCCAGCACCCAAAGGACACAGCCACCAGGTCAACCCAGGACCCTGAAGACCTCCAGCACCCCAAGGACCCAGTCCCCAGGTCACCCAGCATCCCAGGGACACCCAGCACCCCAGGGGACCCTGCCACCAGGTCACCCAGCACCCCGTGGACCCAGCCACCAGGTCACCCAGCACCACGAGGACCTGGCCACCAGGTCACCCCAGCACCCCAAGGACCCCCAGCACCCCAAGGACATGGCCACCAGGTCACCCAGCACCCTAGGGACCCCACCACCAGGTCACCCATCACCCCAAGGACATGGCCACCAGGTCAACCTAGCACCCCAGGGACCCCCAGCACCCCACGAACCCATCCACAGGTCACCCCAGCACCCCGAGGACTTGGCCGCCAGGTCACCCCAGCACCCCAGGGACCCCCATCACCCCGAGGACCCGTCCCCCGTGCCCCCTGCACCCCCTCACCTTCATCTTGAAGGCCTTCTTGCCGCCCTTCATGGCGTTGTCGTCGAAGGAGAACTCGTTCTCGCGGATGATGGCGCGGCTGTCCTTGTCCCCGGTGTAGGTGACGACGTAGAAGGCGGGCGCCCACATCTGGAACTCGCGCTCCCAGTTGATGATGGTGGAGAGCGGGGCGCTGACGAGGAACGGGCCCTTGGTGTGGCCCTGGGGGACAGCGCGTCACACGGGGACACGGGGACGGGGCGGCGGCGCGGGACGGGCCCTTGGGGACGTGGGGACAGTGTGACACAGGGGGCGGGGGGCGGCGGGACGGGGCCGTGGGGACACGGGGACAGCGTGACGCATGGGGCAGGGGGTGGCTTGGTGTGGCCACAGGGACACGGAAATGTCCCCAAGGGGAGGTAGGTGGGGACACAGTGACACCCCAGGGTGGCCATGGGGACATGGGGACATCCCAGGGTGGCCATGGGGACATGGGGACACCCCAGGGTGGTTATGGGGACACTCCAGGGTGGTTATGGGGACACAGTGACACCCCACGGTGGCCATGGAGACATGGGAACATCCCAGGGTGGCCATAGGGACACTGTGACACCCCACGGTGGCCATGGGGACATGGGGACACCCCAGGGTGGTTATGGGGACACTCCAGGGCGGTTATGGGGACACTGTGACATCCCAGGGTGGCAAAGGGGACATGGTGACATCCCAGAGTGGCCATGGGGACACCCCAGGGTGGCCATGGGGACACCTTGTGTGGCAGTGGGGACACAGGCAGGGCCATGGGGACATGGGCAGGGACACCCCAGGGTGGCCGTGGGGCACCCACGGGGCCACTGGCACAGCATGGGGACACGGGCGGGATCCTGGTGACACCCCTGGGTGGCCACAGGGAGGCACAAGGGGACAGGGAGAGCGACTGAAGTGACGCGGGGACATCCCGGGGACGATGGCAAGTGTCACCACAGGGTGGCAGCAGGGACACAGCCAAAGGCCCTGGGGACAGCCCAGAGCGGCAGCGGGATCACGGGAGGACACGGGGACACCCCAGGGTGGCCATGGGGACACCAGCAGGGACGTGGGGATGCCGTGGGGTGGCTGTGAGAGCACTGGGATGGCCACGGGGACACCCCAGGGTGGCCGTGGGGCCACCAGCAGGACCCTGTGGCCACCTGAAGGTGGCTGTGGGGATACAAGGAGGGCCACGGGGACACAAATAGGGCCATGAGGACACCCAGGGTGGCCATGGGGACACTGGCAGGGACATGGGGACACCATCAGGACCCTGGGACCACCAGTAGGACTCTGGTGTCACCCTATGGAGTCCATATGGGCACAGGCAGGACCACGGGGACACAAATAGGGCCATGAGGACACCCCGTAGTGGCCATGGGACCATAGGCAGGACTATGGGGTCACCATTAGGGTCATGGAACTACCAGCAGGACCATGGGACCACCAGTAGGACCTTGGACCCACCAGTAGGACCATGGGACCACCCTATGGGGGCCATATGGCCACAGGCAGGGCCACGGGGATGCAGATGGGAGCGCAAGGACACCCCGTGGTGGCCATGGGGCCACTGGTAGGACTACGGGGCCACCAGCAGGACCATGGGACCACCAGTAGGACCACAAGACCACCAGTAGGACCTTGGAGGCACCAGTAGGACCACGGGGCTACCCTATGGGGGCCGTATGGCCACAGGCAGGGCCATGGGGCCACCAGTAGGACCACGGGGCCACCCTATGGGGGCCGTATGGCCACAGGCAGGGCCACGGGGATGCAGAGGGGAGCGCGAGGACACCCCGTGGTGGCTCCCACCCACCTCCTTGTAGAGCGAGTAGAGGAAGACGATGGTCTGGATGGTCTTGCCCAGCCCCATCTCGTCGGCCAGGATGGTGTCGGTGCTCTGCGCCCAGGAGAAGCGCAGCCAGTTGAGGCCCTCCAGCTGGTAGAGGTGCAGCGTGCCGCCGGTGGCCGAGATGAAGCGCGGCTGCGACTCGTACTTCACCGTCGGCTGGGGACGGATGGGGACACGTCACCGAGGGGAACATCAACGGGGGGATGGTCAACGTGGGGATGGGTCAACGTGGGGATGGTCAACGTGGGGAACATCAACATGGGGACATGTCACCATGAGGAACATCAACGTGGGGATGGGTCAATGTGGGGATGGGTCAACGTGGGGACACGTCAATGTGGGGTTGGGTCAACGTGGGGACACGTCAATGTGGGGTTGGGTCAACATGGGGAACATCAACATGGGGACACGTCACCATGGGGAACGTCAATGGGGGGATGGTCAATGTGGGGACACGTCAATGTGGGGATGGGTCACCATGAGGAACGTCAACGTGGGGATGGGTCAATGTGGGGACATGTCACCATGGAGAATGTCAACGTGAGGATGTGTCAACATGGGGATGGGTCAACGTGGGGATTGGACAACGTGGGGATTGGTCAACGTAGGGAACATCAACGTGGGGATGGGTCAATGTGGGGATGGGTCAACGGGGGGAAGGTCAACGTGGGGATGGTCAACGTGGGGTTGGGTCAACATGGAGAACATCACCATGGGGAAACGTCACCATGAGGAACATCAACAGGGGGATGGTCAACATGGGGACACGTCAATGCAGGGATGGGTCACCATGGGGAACGTCAACGGGGGGATGGTCAACGTGGGGATGAGTCAACATGGGGATGGGTCAACGTGGGGACACATCAATGTGGGATTGGGTC
Organism: Aythya marila; assembly: GCF_965140915.1. NCBI lineage: Eukaryota > Metazoa > Chordata > Aves > Anseriformes > Anatidae > Aythya > Aythya marila. The sequence continues at coordinate 128,199 of NW_028137611.1, forward strand.
AACATGGGGAACATCAACATGGGGACATGTCACCACGGGGAATGTCAACGTGGGGATGGTCAACGTGGGGATGGGTCAACGTGGGGATGGGTCAACGTGGGGATGGGTCAACGTGGGGATTGGTCAACGTGGGGAACATCAACATGGGGACACGTCACCATAGGGAACGTCAACAGGGGGATGGTCAACGTGGGGACACGTCAATGTGGGGTTGGGTCACCATGGGGAACGTCAACGTGGGGATGGGTCAACGTGGGGATGGGTCAACATGGAGAACATCAACATGGGGACATGTCACCATGAGGAACGTCAACGGGGGGATGGTCAATGTGGGGACACGTCAATGTGGGGTTGGGTCAACATGGGGACACATCACCATGGGGAACGTCAATGGGGGGATGGGTCAATGTGGGGAACGTCAACCCAGGGACATGTCATCGTGGGGAACGTCAACGTGGGGATGGGTCAACACAAGGAAAGTCAACCCGGGGACATGTCAACATGGGGAACATCATGGTGGGGACACGTCAATGTGGGGATGGGTCAACGTGGGGAACGTCACTGTGGGGAACATCAATGGGGGGACGGGTCAACATGGGGAATGTCACCGTGGGGACACTGAAAGGTGGAGAACGTCAAAGTGGGGAAGGGTCAACGTGGGGAACGTCAACATGGAGAATGTCATCGCGGGGCACGTCACCATGGGGTACGTCAACGTGGGGAACATCAACGTGGGGATGGGTCAACGTGGGGATGGGTCACCATGGGGAATGTCACCATGGGGCACGTCACTGTGGGGATGGGTCACTGTGGGGCAACTCAACGTGGGGAACGTCTCCGTGGGGACACGTCAATGTGGGGACACGTCACCATGGGGAATGTCAGTGTGGGGACAGCTCATCGTGGAGGCACGTCAGCGTGGGGCACCTCAGCATAGGGAGGTGTCACCGCGGGGATACCTCAACACGGGGGACACGTCCCCATGGGGCACATCACCACGGGGCACCTCACCATGGGGACATGTCACCCTGGTGGCATGTCACTGTGGGGATGTCACCGTGGGGGGACACCGCCACTGGGGAGGGGGGTGGGAGGAGTGGGAGATGGGGGGACACAGGGCTGGAGGGGACACGGGGGACTTTGGGGGGGCACAGTGCACCTGGGGGGGACACGGGGGACTTGGAGGGGGACACGGGGGACAGGGAAGGAACCCAAGGAGTGGGGGGACCCAGGTAAGCTGAGGGAGACCCAGGTGACAGGGGATGTCCAGGTGACCGGGGGAGACAGGCAGGTGACAATGGGGGGGACATGCAGGTGACAATGGGGGGGACACGCAGGTGACAACGGGGGGGACATGCGGTGCCCCGCACTCACGTCGTTGGTGGGGGAGTCGGGGGGGCCCTCCCCCGGCGTCTCCTTCTTCTTCTTCTTGTAGCGCCGGGGCTGCGCCGGGTCCTCCCCCATGAACACCTCCCTGGGGACATCGGGGAGGGGACAACGAGGAGGGGGGGCCAACAGGAGACACGTTGTGGGGGGGGACACGGTGAGACCACAGCCCGGTGGCTCCGGTCCCCCCAGGGGCTCGCCCGCGTCCCCCGTTCCCGACGCCGTGTCGCGTCCCCCCGCCGCGTGTCCCCCTGCGGCACGTCCCCTGGTGTCCCCCCCTCCCGGTGTCCCCCCCCCCCGGTGTCCCCGGGCTCACCGGTGCTTCCAGTAGGCCAGCTTGTGGAGGTCGTAGTCGGGGATGGGCATCTCGTCCTCCTCCCAGGTGGCCTGGTCGTAGGGCAGGTCGCGCCACTTCACCAGGTAGTGGTACTGCCCCTTGCGGTCCACGCTGCGCGGCACGCCGTCACACCGGGCACCCGGGGGACACCGGGCACCCGGGGGGGCAGCGGGAACCCATGGGGGGCAGCGGGAACCCATGGGGGGCAGCGGGCACCCGGGGGACACCGGGCACCCAGGGGGATCAGGCACAGGGCACCCACAGGGCAGCGGGGTGGCATCAGGCATCGCAGGTGACAGCAGGGACCCCAGGGGACAACGGGCACCCATGGGGACAGCAGAGGTGGCAGCAGGTAGCCAGGGGGATGGTGAGCACCCCTGGGTGACAGCGAGCACCCATGGGGACAATGGGCACCTACAGGGACAACAGAGAACCCGTGGGGACAATGGGACAACTGTGGGGACAACAGGGCACCCATGGGGACAAGAAGGTACCACAGGTGACAGCAGGTACCCCAGGGGACAATGAGCACCCATGGGTGACAGCAAGCACCCATGGGGACAATGGGGTACCCACGGGGACAATGAGGCACCCATGGGGACAATAGGTACCTGTGGGGGCAGTGGGACAATTATGGGGATGACAGGGCACCCATGGGGACAGTGGGGCACCCGTGGGGACAACAAGGTACCACAGGTGACAGCAGGCACCCATGGGGACAGTGGGCACCCACAGGGGACATGAGGCACCCACGGGGGACAGCGGGGATCGCCCCGTGCCACGGGTGGCAGCCAGGCCCCGGGGTCAGGTGGCGGGCGCCGCAGGGCCACCAGGGGTCACCCACTGCTAGCGGGGACACGCCGGGTGACAGCCGGGTGACACCCAGCACTGGGGTCGCCTGGGGACAGGCGGTGGCAGAGGGGTCACACGGGGACAAGGCCACGGGGACAAGGCCACGGGCAGGCAGCAGAGGGCATCTGGGGACACGGGGTCACCTGAGGACACGTGGCCAGAGGGCTGGTGACTCTGGGGGGGGGACACGGGGACACCGGGGGACACCCGGGGGGGACACGGGGACACCCCAACGGGACACTGGGGTCGGGGACACCACGGGCAGGGACACTCAGGATTTTGGGGCTGCCCAGGGGCAGCTGGGGGGCACCCAAGGGTGCGAGGGGCGTCCCCAGGGGTGTCCCCAGGGGTGTCCCCAGGGGTGTCTCCAAACCCTGCTCAGATTTGGGGAGGGGGCACCCCCAGGCGCTGGGGGTCACCCATGGGTGCTGGGGGTGTCCAGGAACCCCCAAAGTTGCCCATTGTCCCCAAAGGCACCAGCAGTGTCCCCAAACCCCCCAGAAGCCCTGTGCCGATGTCACCCCAAGCCCCCCCTTTGGGGTGGGAGCACCCACGGGTGATGGGGAGCACCCACAGGAGTCAGGGGGCACCCATGGGTGCTGGGGGTCACCCCCAGGCACTGAGGGTGTCCAGCAGCCCCTGAAGTTTCCCCTTGTCCCCAAAGCCTCCAGATGCGTCCCCAAATCCCCCGTGTCCCCTGATGTCACCCCAACCCTCTAATTTAGGGCAGGGGGCACCCACAGATGTAGGGGGGCACCTACAGGAGTAGGGGGGCACCCAAGGGTGCTGGAGGTTACCCCCAGGCACTAGGGCTGTCCAGCAGCCCCTGAAGTTATCCCCCAAACCTCCATCAACATCCAGCAGCCCCCAAAGCGTCCCCTTGTCCCCAGAGCCTCCAGCAGTGTCCCCAAGCCCCCCTTTTGGGGCAGGGGGCACCCACAGATGTAGGGGGGCACCCAAGGGTGCTGGGGGTCACCCCTGGGCACTAGGGCTGTCCAGCAGCCCCTGAAGTCATCCCCAAAACCACCATCAGCACCCAGCAGCCCCCAAAGCGTCCCCTTATCCCCAACCCCCCTAAAACCCCCTAAATCCCCCCGAACTCCCCCAAAACCCCCCAAACTCCCCCAAAATTCCCCCAAAACCCCCCCAAACCCCCCCCCAACCTGTGGTTGATGATGCGGTGCACCGTCATCCACTCGGGCTTGATGCCGTAGCGGTAGAAGCGCTCCTCCATGCCGCCGTAGAGGGGGTCCTGGCTGCGGCCCCGCTTCTCGCTCTTGGCGTCGTCGTCCCCGGAGCCGTAGTCCAGGGGGGGGGGCTCGTCCATGTCGTTCTTGCGCTGGTAGTTGCGGTACATCACCAGGTGGAAGATCTCCAGCTGGGGGGGGGACACACGGGTTAGTTTTTGGGGGGCGTGGGGGACACCCTGGTGGCCCCCGAGGGGGTTACGGGGTGGGTGCTGGGGGTGTCCTCGGTCACAGTGCGTCCCCGGGGTGTCCCCAGGGTGCCCTCACTGGCCCCACGGGTGCCCCCGTGTCTCCCCGGGGGGGTCGTGTCCCGTGTCGCCCCCCACGGTGGGCACAGGGGGGTCGCTTGTCCCCTAGGGTGGTCACAGGGGTGGCCCCGTCCCCCCCTGCCCTCGGGGTGTCCCCATTATCCCCGGCTGGTCACAGGGGGACAGCCCCGGTCCCAGTGTCCCCACAGGCCACTTGGGGGTGTCCCTGTGTCCCCCAGGCCACTCCTGGGGGTGTCTCCATGTCACCCAGGCCACCCCCAGGGGTGTCCCCATGTCCCCCAGGACACTCGAGGGGTGTCCCTGTGTCCTCCAGGCCACTCCTGGGGGTGTCTCCATGTCCCCCAGACCACCCCCAGGGGTGTCCCCCAGACCACTTGGGGGTGTCCCTGTCCCCCCAGGCCACCCCCAGGAGTGTCCCTATGTCCCCCAGGTCACTCAGAGAGGTGTCCCCATCCCCCGGGGAACCCCCAGGGGTGTCCCCATGTCCCCCAGGACACCCCCAGGAGTGTCCCCATGTCCCCCAGGCCACTCAGGGAGGTGCCCTCATATTCCAGGTCCCTTCCAGGGATGTCCCCATGTCCCCCAGGCCACTTGGGGGCTGTCCCTGTCCCCCAGGCCACCCCTGGGGCTGTCCCCACACCCCCCAGATTCCCCTGGGGGTGTTCCCACGCCCCCCAGATCTCCCCCAGGGTGTCCCCATGTCCCCCAGGCCCCCCCCAGGGGTGTCCCTGTCCCCCAGGTCCCCCCCAGGAGTGTCCCCACGCCCCCCAGCCCCCCACCCGGGGTGTCCCCACCCCCCCGGGACCCCCGTCACCCGGTACCTGCAGCTCCTTGATCCAGGAGCAGTGCCAGTAGGACAGCCCCACCCACTTGACGAAGAACTCTCGCTCCGAGCGGCCCTGCAGCACCTTGGGGGGGCCCTCGGGGGGCCCCTCGGGGGGGGGCACGGCCACGGGGGGGGGCGGCTCCCCCCACCGCCAGTACAGGATCTTCTGCACCCGCCCCTTCAGCACCGGGCACTGCGGGGACAGCGGCGTTGGGGCACAGGGGACGTCACCCCCCCGGCCCCACCCCGGCCCCACTGCGTCCCCATCCTGGCCTGGTCCCCGTCCCCGTCCTGTCCCTGTCCCCAGCAGGTCCCTGTCCCTGTCCCCAACCCCAAACCATCGCTGTGTCTGTCCCCAACACCTCCCTCGCCTGTCCCCATCCCGTCCCTGTCCCCATCCCGTCCCTGTCCCTATTCCCATCCCGTCCCTGTCCCAACTCTGTCCCCACCAGGTCTCTTGTCCCCATCCTGTCCCCATCCATGTCCCTGTCCCCATCCACTCCCAGTCACTGTCCCCCTTCTGTCCCTGTCCCAGCTCCGTCTCCAACAGGTTCCTGTCCCCATCCCCATCCTGTCCCCATCCCCATCCTGTCCCCATCCCCATCCTGTCCCCGTCCCCATCCTGTCCCATCCATGTCCCTATTCCCACCCCAACCCCATCCACTCCCTGTCCTGTCCCCATCCTGTCCCATCCCCATCTTTATCCCATCCCCATCCCATCCCCATCCCCGTCCCGTCCCCATCCTTGTCCTGTCCTCATCCACTCCCTGTCCCCATCCTTGTCCCATCCCTGTCCCCATCCCCATCCCCATCCCCATCCTGTCCTTGTCCCGTCCCCATCCCATCCCCATCCCTGTCCCATCCCTGTCCCTATTCCCGTCCCGTCCCCGTCCCGTCCCCCCCCGCTCCCTGTCCCCATCCCCCCCCCGCTCCCTGTCCCCGTCCCCCCCCGCTCCCTGTCCCCGTCCCCCTGCCCCCCTGTCCCCGTGCCCCCCGTACCGTGCAGCGGGGGCAGAGCCACTCCCCGTTGGGGACCTCGGGCAGGGGGGGGTTGAGGCAGTGGATGTGGTAGGAGGAGATGCAGGCGTCGCAGCACAGCAGCTCGCCGCCGTCCTTGCAGACGCGGCAGTACTCCATGTGGTCGTCCTCCTCCTCCTTCTCGCCTTCCTCCTCCAGCTCCTCCTCGTACTCCTCCTCCTCCTCCTTCGCCTCCCACTGCACCCCCTCCTTCTCCTGGGGGGGCACCGAGGGGGGCGTCAGGGAAACCCCCCCCCCCCAAGCCCCCAGACCGCTCCCAGGGACGTCCTGAGGGGCACCCGACCTCTGGGGGACCCCCCAGACCCTCTGAGATCCCCGGGGACCCCCCAGAGACCCCCGGTGACCCCCCCAGGGACCCCCAGTGACCCCCCCAAAGGAACTTCCCGCCCCCAAGGGACTCCTGAGCCCCCCCAGGGTCCCTCAGTCCCCATGGGATGATGCACAGACCCCCCCCAGGATCCTCAAACTTCCCATGAGACCCCCCCCACGTACCCCCAAACGCCCCCAAGGGTCACCTGGACACCCCCAGGGACCCCCAGAGACCCCCAACATCCCCAACTCAATACACAAACCCCCCCAGGGACCCCCAAACTCCCCCAGCACCCCCCCCGGACACCCCCAGACCACCCCCAACTCAATGCAGAGACCCCCCAGGGACCCCCTGGACAGCCCCAACCCAACAGAGAGACCCCCCCAGGGCTCCCCAAACTCCTTCAGCGACTCCCTGGATGCTCCCAGACCACCCCCAAAACCCCAAACCCAACACAGAGACCCTCCAGGGTCCCCTAAACCACCCCCAGGGTCCCCCAAACTCCCTCAGGGACCCCCAAACTCCCTCAGGGACCCCCAAACTGCCTCAGGGACCCCCTGGACACCCCCAGACTACCCCCAAAGCCCCCAACCCAACACAGAGACCCTCCAGGATCCCCTAAACTGCCCCCAGGGCCCCACAAACTCCCTCAGGGACCCCCAAACCACCCCCAACCCAACACAGAGACCCCCCCAGGGACCTCTAAACCACCCCCAGGGCCCCCCAAACTCCCTCAGGGCCCCCCTGGACACCCCCAACCCAACAAAGAGACCTCCCCAGGGCCCCCCAAACTGCCTCAGAGACCCCCCAAACTCCCTCAGGGACCCCCAAACCACCCCCAACCCAACACAGAGACCCCCCCAAGGCCCCCCAAACTCCCTCAGGGACCCCCCGGCCGCCCCCAGACCACCCCCAACCCATCACAGGACCCCCCCAAGCCCCCCTCCCGTCGCCACTCACGCAGTGGGGGCAGCTCCAGCGCCCCTCGGGCGCGCGGTCGAGCTCGGGGTCGAGGCAGACGAGGTGGTAGGCGCGGGGGCAGGTGTCGCACAGGATGATCTCCCCCCCCTGCTGGCACACCTCGCAGTAGTCCTGGTGGTCGGTCTCGTAGCCGTCCCCGTCCTCCTCCGGCCCCGGGCCTGCGGGGACAGCACCGCCCGCTGCCACCGAGCCCCAGGGGACACGGGGGGGGGGGGGGCATGGGGACAGAGGGGTGGGGGGCGGGGGGATGGGGGTGGGGGTGGGGAGAAGGGGGTGGGGGGATGGGGACGTTGGGATGGGGGTGGGAGGATGGGGGCAGGGGGATGGGGACATTGGGATGGGGGTGGGGGGACAGGAGGGATGGGGACGCTGGGGACAGCGGGGGGAGGGGGCACTGGGAGCACTGGGGATGGGGAATGGGGTTGGGATGGGGATGGGGACAGGATGGGGAGAGGATGGGGACAGGGACAGGATGGGGATGGGGACAAGATGGGGAAAGGGACATGGATGGGGACAGGATTGGGACAGGATTAGGACTGGGATGGGGACAAGGATGGGCACAGGGGATGGGGAAAGGGATGGGAAGAGGATGGGGACAGGGACAGGATGGGGACAGGGACACGGAAAAGACAGGATGGGGACAGGGACAGGATGGGGACGGGGGCAGGATGGGGATGGGGACATGGATGGGGACAGGGACAGGGATTGGGAGAGGGGACAGGGACACAGGTGGGGACACCGTGGTCAATGGGGCCACCACGGGCACTGGGGGACACCTGGGGACAGGAGCACCTAGGGGTAAGGTCTGATTTTGGGACACAAGGGACAGGGGGGCACCAGGGAGAGTTGGGGGGGACACGGAGGCAGGGACATGGGGACAATGGGATGGGGACATCAGGACACGAGGGGCAGCAGGGATGGGGACAGCAGGGATGGGGACAGATGGTGGGGACACCTGGGGACACCTGGGGACACACGGACATCAGGACACGGGGACATGGGGACAACGGGGACACGGACAAGGGAGAGCCCCCGGCCGGCCGGTGTGGAGGGGGACCCGGGGGACCCCCAGCCCCAAACCCAGGAGATGGGGGGGGGTGAGGGGGGGACGCCCCTTGCTCCAGGGTGGCCCCTCGGCTTTGGGGACGCCGTGGGGACAACGTGGGGACAGCGAGGGGGCTCTCACCGTGTGCGGGCGCAGCGCCCGTCCCCGCGGGGCCGCGCTCCCGGTTGAGGACGGTGCAGGGGGCTGCAAGGAGAGACGGCGGCGGCGTCACCCGCGGCCCCGCAGCGGGGAGGGGACACGGGGAGGGGGCGGGGGAGGGCACGGGGAGGGCCGAGGGGACAGGGGGGAGGACGGGGAGGGGGCGCTCGGGGCCGGGGGCCACTCACCCTTCTTCTTCTTGCGGCCGGGGCGGCCCCGCTTCAGCTTCTTGATGCGGGCGGCGGGGTCGGAGCGCGCCGAGGCGCTGTGCACGCTCGAGCTCTCCGCGTCCGACTCCTCCTCCGCCTCCCCCGCGTCCTCGCTCTGCAACGGGACGGGGACACGGGGACACTGGGGACACTGGGAGGCACTGGGGGGAACGGGGGGCACGGGGCTCTGGGGGGTGGTGAGGGGAGATGGGGTTGGGGGACGCTGCTGGGGGATGGCAGGGGGTGGGGGACGCTTCTGGGTGACACCACAGGGTGAGGAGGGGACGTGGGGCTGGGTGCCACCAGCTGGGGACACCAAGAGGGTGAGGAGGGGCTCGGGGACACCTCTGGGTGACACCACAGGGTGAGAAGGGGACGTGGGGACACCTCTGGGTGACACTCGAGGGTGAGGAGGAGATGTGGGGACACCTCTGGGTGACACCCAAGGGGTTAGATTCCACCACATGGGGACACCAGAGGGTGAGGAGGGGACATGGGGACACCTCTGGGTGACACCACAGGGTGAGGAGGGGACACGGGGACACCTCTGGGTGACACCCGAGGGTGAGGAGGGGACGTGGGGTTGGGTGCCACCAGCTGGGGACACCAAGAGGGTGAGGAGGGGACACGGGGACACCTCTGGGTGACACCACAGGGTGAGGAGAGGCTGGGGGACACCGCTGGGTGACACCACAGGGTGAGGAGGGGACCCGGGGACACCTCTGGGTGACACCACAGGGTGAGGAGGGGTCAGGTGCCACCACCTGGGGACACTTGAGGGCAAGGAGGGGATGTGGGGACACCTCTGGGTGACACCAAGAGGGTGAGGAGGAGCTCAGGGACACCTCTGGGTGATACCAGAGGTCGAGGAAGGGACATGGGGACACCTCTGGGTGACACCTGAGGGCGAGGAGGGGACACAGGGACACCTCTGGGTGCCACCTGAGGGGCTAGGTGCCACCATGTGGGGTCACCTGAGGGTGAGGAGGGGCTGGGGGACACCTCTGGGTGCCACCCAAGGGTTAGAAGGGAACACGGGGACACCTCTGGGTGCCACCTGAGGGCGAGGAGGGGACATGGGGACACCTCTAGGTGCCACCCAAGGGTTAGAAGGGGACACGGGGACACCTCTGGGTGCCACCTGAGGGCGAGGAGGGGCTGGGGGACACCTCTGGGTGCCACCCGAGGGGTTAGGTTCCACCACGTGGGGACACCAGAGGGCAAGAAGGGGATGTGGGGACACCTCTGGGTGCCACCAGTGGGGACAGCAGGGGACAGCAGGGGACAGCAGGGGACAGCAGGGGACAGCGGGGCCGTACCGAGCTGCTCTTCTTGCGCTTGCCGCCCAGGACGCCCAGCTTGATCTTGAGCGGTGCCATCTTCTTGCCCTTCAGCTTCCGCTTCAGCTCCGGCACCCGCGGGCTCTTGCTGCGCTTCTTGTGCCCGGGCCCTGCCAGGGGACAGCGCTGTCCCCAGGGCTCCTGTCCCCAACGGGGGGGGGACGGCACCTGGAGCCTTGTCCCCAGTGGGGAGGGGACCTTGGGGTCTCGGAAGGTTGTGCCCAATGGGGGGGGGAGCTGGGGTCCTGGCATCTTGTCCCCAAAAGGGAGGGGATCAACGGGTCCTGGAACTGTGTCCCCAACTGGGAGGGGACCTTGGGGTCTCGGAACATTGTCCCCAATGGGGAGGGGACCCAGGGCCCTAGAACTGTGTCCCCAACAGGGAGGGGACCCGGGGTTCTGGGGCCTTGTCCCCAAAAGGGAGGGGACAAACAGGTCCTGGAACCGTGTCCCCAACAAGGAGGGGACCTTGGGGTCTCAGTATGTTGTCCCCGATGGGGAGGGGACCCGGGGGTCCTGGCACTTTGTCCCCAACCAGAAGGGGACCAAAGGGTCCCAGCACCTTGTCCCCAATAGGGAGGGGACCCAGGGTCCTGGTGCCTTGTCCCCAATAGGGAGGGGACCTTGAAGCCTTGGAACATTGTCCCCAACATGAAAGGGACCAATGGGTCCTGGCACCTTGTCCCCAACACAGAGGGTCCCCAGGAGTCCCAGCACCTTGTCCCCAACAGGGAGGTGACCAACAGGTCCCAGCGCCTTGTCCCCAAGAAGGAGGGACCCCAAAGGTCCCAGCACCTTGTCCCCAACATGGAGGGGACCAGTGGGTCCCAGCAACTTGTCCCCAAGAAGGAGGGAACCCAAGGGTCCTGAAGCCTTGACCCCAACAGGGAGGTGACCTGGAGGTCCTGAGGCCTTGTCCCCAAGAAGAAGGGAACCCAAAGGTCCCAGCACCTTGTCCCCAACATGCAGGGTCCCCGGGGGTCCCGTCACCTTGTCCCCAACAGGAAGGTGACCCGGGGGTCCTGGGGCCTTGTCCCCAAGAAGAAGGGAACCCAAAGGTCCCGGCACCTTGACCCCAACACGGGGGTGACCTAAAGGTCCCAGCGCCTTGTCCCCAACACGGAGGTGACCTGGGGGTCCCTTCACCTTGTCCCCAACACAGAGAGTCCCTGAGGGTCCTGACACCTTGTCCCCAGCACGGATGGTCCCCGGGGGTCCCAGCGCCTTGTCCCTAACAGCGAGGTGACCTGGGGGTCCTGGGGCCTTGTCCCAAAGAAGAAGGGAACCCAAAGGTCCCAGCACCTTGTCCCCAACATGCAGGGTCCCCGGGGGTCCCGTCACCTTGTCCCCAACAGGGAGGTGACCTGGGGGTCCTGGGGCCTTGTCCCCAAAAAGAAGGGAACCCAAAGGTCCCGGCACTTTGTCCCTAACGCAGGGGTGACCTAAAGGTCCCAGCGCCTTGTCCCCACCACGGTGGGTCCCTGAGGGTCCCTTCACATTGTCCCCAACACAGAGAGTCCCTGAGGGTCCTGACACCTTGTCCCCAGCACGGAGGGTCCCCGGGGTGCCGCTCACCTTTCCCCTCCTTGGTCTTGGCCTTGCGCAGGGGCGGCGGTGGCGCCTCGGGGGCGACGGCAGCGACGGCGGCCGACACCTGCTCGGCCACGGCGGCGGCGGCAGCGGCGGCGGCGGCGGCCACGGCGGCGGCGGAGCCCTTGAAGGGGTTGTTGGCGCTGAACTCCCTCCACTTGGCCCCCAGGATGGTCATCATCTTGGACATGGGGATTTTGGGGTTCTTCTTGGCGATCAGGGGCCTGCGAGCGAGCGGCAGCGGGGCTGGGAACCCCACCGGGGGCTGCCCGTGGAGACCCCACCCCGAAAAGAGCACCCCGGGGCGCCCCAAAGGGACCGCGGTGGCACACGAAGCATCCCAACGTGCCCCAAAACACCCCAAGGGGTCCTCAAGAAGTCCCACAGCACCCCGAGGGGCCCCAAAGCACCCCGAGGGGTCATCGAGAAGTCCCTGCAGCACCCCGAGGTGCCCTAAAACACCCTGAATGGTCCTTGGGAGACCCACAGCACCCCAGGGTGCCCCAAAACACCCCGAAGGGTCCTTAGGAAACCCCAAAGCACCCCAAGGTGCCTTCAACTGCCCCCAAAGCACCCCAAAGGACCTGTAGGAGGTCCTAAAACACCCCGAGGTGTCCCAAAACACCCCAAGGAGTCACTGAGAAGTCCCACAGCACCCCAAGGTGCCCCAAAACGCCCCGAGGTGCCTTCAACAGCCCCCAGAGCACCCCAAGGCGTCCCAGCAGCACCCTATGAAGCCTTCAACTGCCCCTACACCACCCCGAGGTGCCCCAAAACACCCCAGGTAACTTCACCTGACCCCAAAGCACCACAAAGGGGCACCTGAGAGCTCCCAAAGCCACCCCAAGGGGCCCCACAGCACCCCAAAGTGCCCCAAAGCACCCCAAGGTGGCCCAGCAGCACCCCAAGGTGCCTTCAATTGCCCCCCAGATAAACCCAAGGTGCCCCAAAACACCCCGAGGTGCCCTCAATTGCCCCCAAACCCCCCTAAGGTCCCCCCGCAACACCCCGAGGTGCCCCCAAACCCCCCCGAGGAGCCTTCCCCTGCCCCCCCCCAGCACCCCGAGGCGCCCCCAGCCCCAGCACCCACCTCATGAACTGGCTGAAGGCCTTGTAGTTGGTGAGCGTGTGGTAGTCCTCCTCGGTGAAGATGTGGTCCACGTCCTCCAGCCCCCAGGCGCCCAGCAGCTGCGCCGACGACTTCTGCTCCACCGGCTGCGCCCCACGGGGACGGGACGGGGACGGGACGGGGACAGGGACAGGGATGGGGACAGGGATGGGGACAGGGACAGGGGGTGGCACCAGCGGCGGAGAGAGCGAGAGAAGGGGAGCGAGTCAGAAACGGGCACGGGGACAAGGACGGGGGTGGGGACAGGAAGGGCAGGGGCAGCGGGACCCCATGGGGTGTAATGAGGGTGGGAGGACCCCATGGGGTCTGAAATGGGAACGGGGACCCCAATGGGATCCAAATGGGTGCAGGGATCCCATGGGGTCTGAAAGGGGAACCAGGAACCCCGTGAGACCCACCATAGGTGCTGGGATCCCAATGGGATCCACCATGGGGATAGGGACCCCAAAGGCCCCAACACGGGCACCGGGACCCCCATAGGCCCCAAAATGGTCATGGGGACCCCAACAGGATCCAAATGGGTGGGGGGACAGCCATGGGCCATGAAATGGTCACCGGGACCCCAATGGGATCCAAACGGGTTGGGGGGAACCTTACGGGTCCCAAAATGGGCACTGGGACCCCAATGGGATCCAAATGGGTGGGGGGAAACCCATGGGCCCCAAAAGAGTCACCGGGACCCCAGTGGGCTCCAAACAAGTGGGGGGAAACCCATGGCTCATCGGGACCCCAGCGGGATCCACTATGGGTGCAGGGACCCTATGGGCCCCAAAACAGTCACTGGGACCCCAATGGGATCCAAAGGGGTTGGGGGAGACCCCAGGGCCCCAAAATGGTCATGGGGACCCCAACAGGATCCAAACGGGATGGGAGGACCCCATGGGCCCCAAAATGGGCACTGGGATCCCAATGGGATCCAAAGGAGTTGGGGGACCTGATGGGTCCCAAAATGGGCACTGGGACCCCAGTGGGATCCAAATGGGTGGGGGGAAACCCATGGCCCAACAGGATCCCTACAGGATCCACCATGGGCCTCAAAATGGTCACCAGAACCCCAAGGGGATCCGAATGGGTGAGGGGACTCCACAGGTCCCAAAATGGGCACCAGGACCCCCATGGGCCCCAAAATGGGCACCGGGATCCCAATGGGATCTAAACAGGTAGGGGGAAACCCATGGCCCATTGGGACCCCAACGGGATCCAAATGGGTACAGGGACCCTATAGGCCCCAAAACAGTCACTGGGACCCCAATGGGATCCAAAGGGGTTAGGGGAGACCCCAGGGACCCAAAATGGTCATGGCGACCCCAGCAGGATCCAAACGGGATGGGAGGACCCCATGGGTCCCAAAATGGGCACTGGGATCCCAATGGGATCTAAATAGGTGAGGGGAAAACCATGGCCCATCGGGACCCCAATGGGATCCACCATGGGTGCAGGGACCCCATGGGCCCCGAAATGGTCATGGGGACCCCAACAGGATCCAAAGGGGTTGTGAGACCTGATGGGTCCCAAAATGGGCACCAGGACCCCCATGGGCCCCAAAATGGGCACCGGGATCCCAATGGGATCTAAACAGGTAGGGGGAAACCCATGGCCCATCGGGACCCCAACGGGATCCAAATGGGTGCAGGGACCCCACGGGCCCCAGAACAGTCACCGGGACCCCAATGGGATCCAAAGGGGTCGTGGGGCACCCCAGGGCCCGCAGCGCGCCCCCCCCGGCCGTACCTTCACCTTCTGCCCCCCCTCCTCGTCCATCTTTTTCCGCCGCTTCGTCTTCTTCTCCTTCTTCTCGCGGTGCTTCCGCCGCTTCTTCTTGGCCACGCCGCCGTAGTCGCTGCCGCCGCTCTCCGACTTCTCCCGGTACTCGTCGCGCTCCGACTCGAACTCATCCTCGCTCACCTGCGCCCCGAGACCCCCCCCCCCAGAGAGACGGTCACACCGGGACCCCCCCCAAATCCCAGGACACCCCCTCCCAAATCCCAGGACCCTCCCCAAAACGCCGGGACCCCCCCCCCCGAGGTGCGGGCCTCACCAATTTTTTCCGTTTGCGCGGCTTGCCGGGTTTGTTCTCCTTCTGCTTGCGGGGGCCCCGCTTCTTCTTCTTCACCCCCAGGGCCCCCTCGAGGCCCCGCAGCAGCTCCTCGTCTCCGTCTGCGGGGACACGGATGCCTGAGGGGTGGGGACGGCACCCAAGGGTGCCCCCAAAGCACCCCGAGGTGACCCCAAAGCACCCCAAGGGGCCCTGAAGCACCCGGAGGGGTCCCAAATCACCCCAAGTGGTCCAAAAAAAGCACCCCAAGGGGCCTTCAACTGCCCCCACAGCACCCAAAGGTGCCCCCAAAGCACCCCAAGGTGCCCTATATTGCCCCCGAAGCACCCTGAGGGGCCTTGAGTTGCCCCACAACACCCCAAGGTGCCCCAGAGCACCCTGAGGGGTCCTTGGGAAGTCCCAAAGCACCCCAAGGTGCCATCAACTGCCCCCACAGCACCCTAAGGTGCCCCAGAGCACCCCGAGGTGCCCACAGCTGTCACCAAAGCACCCCCGGGGGCCATTGGGAAGTCCCACAGCACCCCAAGGTGCCCTGGAGCACCCCAAGGTGCCCACAACAGCCCCCACAGCACCCTGAGGTGCCCCACAGCACCCCATAGGACCCCACAGCACCCCGAGGTGCCTTCAACTGCCCCTAATACACCACACAGCACCCCGAGGTGCCTTCAATTGCCCCCATTACACCCCAAAAAGCCCCAGGAACGGGAATGCACCAGCACCTACTGCCTGGAACAAGCTTTGGGGCTTTTTTTCCCCAATTTGTCCCTTTTTGGTTGAAAAATGGGCTGTAAACCCATGCAGGATGGCTCAAATGCGTCCTTTTTCCTTTTTATGCCAGTTCTTAACCCAAAACCAACCACCTCACGCGGTGCCTTTGGTGCAGAGAAATCGAGGGGTGTAAGAAGCACCAAAAGCCAACTTTTTGGGGGCAAAAATTGCAAGAATAAAACCAAGCGGCCGCAGCCGGGGTCTCCTCCACCACTGGGACCCACAGCACCCAAAAAAGGATTAAAAAAAAAAAAAAAAAAAGCACCAGAAACGTCATTTTTGGGGCATTTCCCCCATTCTTGGAAGCCTGGAAGGCTTTTTGGCTTTTTTATCCCAAAAAGAGGCCGAAACTTCGTGGGTTTCGCCCAGCAAACGCCGGTCACCCGCCTCCATCCCAGCCCTGTGTAAATTGGGGCAAAAAAGCAGCTTTTGGAGAGCAGTGTGGCCATGTGCTTGCAGAAAGCCTGGAAAACAGCTTTTTGAGGGGTTTTCACTTTTATTTATGGCATCGGAGGGCACCAAGTCCCAGACAACAACAACAAACAAAAAAAAACACAATTTATGGGGGATTTTAGGGCTTTGCTGGAGCCTGGCTGGTTCTGGGGTGAAAAATGCAGGATTTGGGGTTATTTGGAGCGATTTTGGGGGAGGTCAGGGGGAAATGCAGCACCCCCCCTGTTTGTGGGGGGGATTTGGGGGATTTTTGCCCAAATCCAGCATTGTCAGCAGCCCCAAAAAGGGATGGAACAGGGAGGATGTGACCTTGGGGGGGCTGCAGCCCAAAATCCTCCCGGAAACGCCCCAATGACGGGTTTTAGCCCCAAAAAACGGGTGCAAAACCAACCCCGCGGTTTCCAACCGCAGCGGGCCCCGTTTCCCCCGGCTTTCACCCCAAAAAGCAACGAGCGCTTTGCACAACCCCTCCCGCCCGCGATGGGTTTCCCAACCGCTCCGTCCCGCAGCGCATTTTCCCCTTTTTGCCCCCAAAACAGCGGCCGAGCTCAACCGCCCCCCCCCGAGGCTCTGGGTACCACAAAAGAGGCCGGGGGGGGTCATTTGGTGACCCCCCCCCAGGTAAATCAGAGGCCGGTGAGGTTGGGGTGGGGGGGGTCAACTGGGGACCCCCCCCAGCTAAATTGGAGGCCAGAGGCCAGCGAGGCTGTGCCGGGGGGGGGTCAATTTGGGAACCCCCCCCAGGTAAATATGAGGCCGGAGGTCAAGAAGGCTGTGCCATGGGGGGGGGGGGATTTAATTTGGGACCCCCCCTGGGTAAATCAGAGGCTGGAGGCTGGCAAGGCCGTGGGGGGGTCGATTGCGGACCCCCCCCCCCAGGAAAATCAGTGCCTGGAGGAGGCCAGAGGCCAGCGAGGCTGGGCAGGGGGGGGTCAATTTGGGACCCCTCCCTGGGTAAATTGGAGGCCAGAGGCCAGCGAGGCCGTGGGGGGGGCTCAATTGGGGCCCCCCCCGGTAAATGTGAGGCCGTCGAGGCCGTGGGGGGGGCGGCGGGGGGGTGGCGGTGCCGCCGCCGGGGTCACGCTCCCGCCTAATCCCCTGGCACCGCTGGGGGGGGGGAACCAAAACAATCCCCCCCCCGCCGCCCCCCCGCCAAAAACACCAACCCCAAACCACCCAAAAAACGTCTGATTTCTGGTTTTTTGTGTGTTTTTTTTTTCCCTCGCCACGCGGTTGGGGGATCCACGCCCCCGGCTTCCCCTTTTTGCTCCCCATTTTCCACTGCCCCCCCCCAAATTTCTGTGCCCCCCCCCCCCCATCCATCTGCCTCCCCCCCCCCCCGCCGTCACCTTTGGGTGCTGCCCCCGGGGCGCAGCCGCTCGCGGGGCCGGGGCCGCCTCCTGCCATATTTTTAATTTTTATTGTATTTTCGAGTTTTTTGGGGGTTTTTTTTGGTGTTTTTTTTTTTTTTTTGTAATTTTTGTGGCCCCCCCCCCCCCCCCCCAGACGTCGGTCGCGATAGGGGCGGGCATGCGCAGCCCGCCGGGCGCGTTGGCAGGCGATCAACGAGAATTTTCCACACACGTGACGCTTCCCCCCCCCCCCCGGCACCTTGAGACACAAAGCCCCCCCCCCCCCCCCAAAGGAGGAAACGGGGCGAAAAAGGGAGATTTTAGCCAAAAAAAAAAAAAAAAGAAAAAAAAAACGAGGTGAAAGAGCCCCAAAAAGGGCCGAAAACGGGGCTGGGGGAAAAGGGAAGGCGCTGCCCAAAAGAGGCGGGGGGGTGGGGGGGGGGGGTGAACAAAGGAGGAGGCCGCCGGTTCTCCAAAACGGGAGAAAACCACCCAAAGCGAGGGGCGAACAATGGCCCGGAAGGGGAGACGAGCGAAGCGTGGTTTTCCCGTAGCGGAAAAGCTCAGTTTTTTTGGGGGTATTTCACCCGTTTCCTCCCTCGGACTGACCCTCTGACTTCGTGGGAGAGCCAACTTGCCTCTTTTTGCCCAAATTTTGATTTTTTTTTAAACCGTCGCTTTTTGCTTTTTTTGAGGCCGTTTTAAAGCACGCCCCCCCCCCCCCCACACACACACCCCAGCCGTTTTCGGTGCTCGGTCCGCCCCCCCCTCAGGCATTGTTCTCGGCTGAAATGGGTTGGAAACGGCAAAAATGAGAGAAAAACAGGAAAAAAAAAAAAAAAAAGAAAAAAACAACAGCCTCTGGGACATCCCCGCGAGGCTGCCGGGAAAGTTGTGAAAAGCGCCCGTTTCACCTCAAATCCGGGGAGCCTCAGGCAAGTGCCCATCGGGGCCGCACAGCCGGATGCTGGCCTCCCGCCGCTCCGGGGAGAAATGTTAAAAAAGTGCAATTTCTGCTGCTCTGGGGAGAGAAAAGTGACAAAAACGACGTGTTACCGCCGCCCCGGGGCAGGAAAAGTTCAAAAAATGAAGAAAAATGCGTTTTACAGCCCTCTGGGGAGAGAAAAGTTAAAAAACGGGCGACTGGGGGGCTGCTCCGGGGGCAGCCCAGCAGCTGCACGTGGGCTGAGAAAAGAATAACGATGGGATTCGCCCAAAAAGCGGAGAAATGAGCCCAAAGGAGGCCACGGAGGAGAAGCGGCGCCTTCCCAGGGAGGACGAGAAAATTTGCCCGTTTCCGAGCGTTTTGGGAAACGGAGGGCTTCCAAAAACCAGAGTCACCCATTTTGGGGTGTTTCTTGAAAAAAAAAAAAGGGGCTTTTAAATGGTAATTTGCCCATTTCTTAGCATTTCTGGAGAAGATGAGGTACCGATCCCTGAGCTCACCCGGCTCTGAAACGAGGGAATTTATTGCAAAACGAGGAAAAAGAGCCCCAAAGTGGGCTTTTTTTTTAATCCAACCCATTTGGGCCGCTTTGGGCTAAAAGATGCCTTCCCCCCGAACTCGATTTGAGGTGAAACTCGAGAAAAAGCGAAGCACAAAAAAGCAACAAAACGGGAGGGAGAAAAGTGAGCGTTTTGCCCAGAAACGGCCCGATTTTAGGTCAGCGGCCCGGGGCAAACTGTCGGAAACGGCGCCGCCAGCCCCAAACTGACCCCGGGCGGCAGAGCCAGGCCCCGAGGGAGCCGCGGGGCGGCCCAAAGCGGGGCGTTTTCCACCCAAAATGGGCTTTTTGCCGTGGTTTTTCGCCCGTTTTCGGATGCCCACGCGGAGGGGAGCGGGGGGGGGGGGGTCGGAGGCCGGGAAGTGGCGTGGAAGGAGCGAAAGGAGCCGAGGCGGCGGGGGCGAAAATGAGGTGAAACGGGGCGAAAATGAGGCAAAACGCGAAAAGCGGCGAGGCAGGGCGGGGGGGGGGGGGGCGTAAAGTGAGAGGAACTGAGGCAAAATGGGAAAAACTGAGGTAAAAACGAGAGAAAACGGGGCAAAGCGGCGCGCACCCGGCGGCACTGCCCGGCGCGATGCCGGCCCTGTGGCCACCTCTGAGGGAGGGGGGGGCGCGAACTCCCCCCCTCATCGCCCCCCCCCCCCAAAAAAGGGGCACGAGGAGGAGGAGGAGGAGGGGGGGGATGAAGGCCAAATGGGGGGGGCACAGGGCTGGGGGTACGGCTTGTGGGGGGGGCATGGGACAGAGCCTGGGGATGCTGAGGAGGAGGAGGAGGAGGAGGGTGAGGGGGGGATGAAGGCCGAGCCCCCCCCTCACACAGAGCCCACCACGGGGGGGGGTAAATTGGGGGGGGGGGGCGTTATAAGCCCCCCCCTCACACACAGAGCAGGAGGGGGCGTCACGGCCCTCAGGCTGAGGATGATGAGGGGGGGGGTGAAGGGATGAAGGCCAAGCATCTGTGAGTGCCCCCCCCACACAGACAGGAGGTGGTGATGTGGGGGGGGGGGGCTGCAAATTGCCCCCCCCCCAGAATTTAGGGCTGGAGGGGGGGGGATTGAAGGGGGGGGGGCTGCAAAGGCACCCCCCCCCCTCACGGTCCAGGGTGTAAAAATGGATGGGGAGGGGGCTGCAGAGTGCCCCCCCCTCACAATTTGGCAGGGGGGGGTAAAAATGGATGGGGAGGGGGGCTGGAAACTGCCCCCCCCCTCATGCTGCAGGGCAATGGATGGGGAGGGGGCTGCAAAGCGCCCCCCCACACACAATTCGGGGGGGGGGGGGGGGGCTGCATAAAGCCCCCCCTCACAGACAAGTTGAGGGGGGGGAATTTAAAGGGGGGGGGGGGTGACCGCCCCCCCTTCAGGGATGGATGTGGGGGGGGGGAAATGGATGGGGAGGGGGCTCGGGAGGCGGCCCCCACCCCTTAATTTCTAGTGGGGGGGGGACATTGAAAGGGGGGGGACACTGAAAGGGGGGGTGCTGAGGGGGGGGCACTGAGGGGGGGGGGGCACCAGAGGGGGGGGGTCACTGAGGGGGGGGGGTGACACCAGCGGGGGCGGCCCGGTGCCCGCCCCCCTCCCGGAAAGGGGAGGGGTGTGTGTGTGTGTGTGTGTGTGTGTGTATGGGGGGGGGGGACACCTTAACGAGGGGGGGGGGGGGGCTCTCAGTGACCGCCCCCCCCGCGCCGGGCCCGCTTGTTTACAAACAGCCCCCCCGCCCCCCCCCACCACCACCACCCCCCCCCCTCTCTCTCCCCGGCCCCGTTGGCGGGAAGGGCTCGGCGGGAAGCGGCTGAGGCGGGAACGGCGATGGCGGAGAGGGGAGGGGGGGGGGAGGCCGGAGGGGGGGGGCCCTTACCTGGCGGCGCCGCAGTCGCCTCAGCGGCGGCGGGCGCGGGCGAGGCGGGCGCGGGGGGCGGCGGGGCGGCGGGCGGCAGGAAGATGTCGGCGGGGCCGCGGGCGGCAACGGCGGCGTCGTCGTCGTCGTCGTCCTCGTCGTCGTCGTCCTCGTCGCCGTCCGCCTCGGACACCGCCATCTCCTCCTCCTCCTCCTCGTCCTCCCTCAGAGGGGAAGCCATGGCGGTGCTGGGGGGGGGGGCAGGGAGGGAGCGGGAGGCTGTGAGGAGGGAGGCGGGAGGCGGGAGGAGGAGGGGGGGGGGGGGGTTGAGGGTGAGGGGGGGGGGGGGGGGACCCTCCGCGCGCTCCCCGCTCCCCCCCGCCCCGCGCGGCGCTGAGGTGAAACCCGCGGAGCCCCCCCCCCCCCCCCCCCCGAGAAGGGGGGGGGAAAAAAGAAAAAAAAAAAAAAAAAAGGTGAAAACTGAGAGAAAACTGCCCCAAAAGTGGCGCCCCCCCGCGCCCGGAGCCCCCCCCTGCCTCTCCTCAGGCCGCGCCGTGAGGGGAGGGGAGGGGGGGGGGGGAGGAAAAAAGCGGCGAAAAGGCTCGAAAAAAAGGTGAAAACCGGCCGAAAAAATAAAACTAACAAAAAAAAAAAAAATCTCAAAATAAAGCGCCACCCGCGATGATTTTTCCACGGGAGCGCGGAGCGAAAATGGCGGCCCCGAAATTTATTTTGAAAAGCGGCCCCCCCCCAAACACAAACCCCCCCCCCCAACCACCAGGAGAAAGCGATGAAAAAAGAGCGAAATTGAGGAAAAAAAACGAGCCCCCCCCTCAAAAAAACCGCCCCCCGCCTCCCTCCCCAGGGGGAAAACCGCCAAACCCCCCCAAAACTGCCTCCGTTTGGGGCTTTTCGGTGGGTTTTTTTGTCCCCCCCCCACCCCCCCCGCACACTCCCCCACACACCTTCCTGAAGGCTTAAAAAAAAAAGAAATTTCAGAAAAAAAAAAAAAAAGCAAAAAAATAATAAAAAAATTTAAAAAAAAAGCCTCGAGGAAAAAAAAAAAAAAACGAGGCAAGAAAAAAAAAAAAAAATCCCCCCCTTTTCCTTTTCTCGCTTTTTTTTTTTTCTCTCTTTTCTTTTTTTTTTTTTTTTTTTTTTTTCGGGATCGCTCCCCCGCCCCCCCCCCCGGCCCCGAGCGTTGGGCGAAGCGAAGCTCAAGAAATCGCAATTTTTTTTGGGGCCGCTTTGCGGGGTTTTGGTGCCCCGCAGCCCCGCGGCTCCCCCGGCTTTCGGCGCGCAATATTTGTGGATTCCCGGCGCTCGGGGGGGGCCCCGAAAGAGGAAGATTTCAGCCGAAAACAAAGATGGCTGCGGGAAATTATTGCCTTTTTTTTTTTTTTTTTTCCCTCCTTTCTCCTATACTTCCCCCCCCCCCCCCCAATAAAAAAATATTTCGGCGGGGGGGGGCGCGGATTAATCAGTACTCATGCTCAGTGTGACATCAGCATAAATTGTTAAAGGTTAACTAGTTCCATACTAGTCGAGCCGCCTTTTTTTTGCCCGTTTTCCCCCCGTTTCGACTACCCAAAACGGGGGGGGGGGGGGGAGCTGAAAACACTCAAAAAAAATTAAAAAAAAAAATAGTTTTTTTTTTTTTTTTTTTCACCCCTCCCTTCCCTACTTTTAAATACTTGGGCAGGGAGTGGTTTTAGGGTGGGTTTTTTTTTGGTTTTTTTTTTTCTTACTTTCTTTAGGCTGCAGGGCAGGAGAACAAAAAAAAAAAGGAGGAAAAAAATGCACGGAAAGAAAAAAAAAAAAAAAGAAAAAAATAAAAAAGGAAAAAAGGAAAGAAACGGCCTCGGAAGAAATTTAAAAAAAATCTTAAAAAAAAAGGAAAGAAACGGCCTCGAAAATCGCTTCTGCAATGCTCCCGACCCCGTGAAGACCCGTGTGGAAATTGGGGTGAAAAATGGCAAGTTTGGTGTCACAACAGGGGACAAAAATCTGCCCCCAGGGCCCAAAACGCTCCCCGGCTCCACAAATGCACTAAAAAGCAGCAAATCCACCCAAAACGGGGCCGTGAGCGGGATCATGGCCCGGCCTGAGCTGCCCGCAGTGTTGGCAGCACTTTGGTTCTCCCAGGAGTCCTTTTTTTTGGCCTTTTTGCCCCAAAAGGCCACCCTGGGAGCCAGCCGGGGTGGCAGGGTCAGGCCACAAGTGGCACTGCCAGAAACACCACTAAAAATGGTGAAAAATGGAGAAAACGCCCCAAAACTGTGCAGTGCCGCGACCCCATCTGCCAGGCGCTGCACCGCGGCCTGGCCCCGGCTTTGAATTTTCCTCTTTTCGCTGTTTTTTCCCCCAAAGAATTGACAAAGCACCGGGGCCGCGCAGGGCTGAGCAGCGTCTGGCATCGCTTTTGCCTTTTTTCCTCCTTTTTTCT
Organism: Aythya marila; assembly: GCF_965140915.1. NCBI lineage: Eukaryota > Metazoa > Chordata > Aves > Anseriformes > Anatidae > Aythya > Aythya marila. Next base: position 151,330 of record NW_028137611.1, read on the forward strand.
CCCAAATCTCGTTAGCAACGATCCGTTTCCCTGTGCCCTGTGAGCACTCAGTGTCCATCTCCCTCAGCCCTCACACCCAAATCCTCCAAAAACACCAAAATCGGCGAGTTTTGGTGCGGGAACCAGCCCCGCTGCCCTGCGGGGAGGGGGTAACAAAAATAACAATTCCCAAACCGCCTAAAACTCCCCAAAAAGCCCCAAACCTCCCCGTCCACCCTGCACTGCCCTCGCGGTGTGCAGATCTCCAGGCAGCGCCGCTCCATTTTGGGGGCTTTTTGCTGCTTTTTCCCCCCAAAAAATACCCAGCGTGGCTGCTCGCCCCCCCCTCCCACCACCCTCATCCCTATTTTGGGGAGTTTTTGCCCTTTTTGACCATTTTTTGCGTTCCCAACCCTGCTCTGTGGGATGGATGGCACAGAAGCTGGTGCCCCCCCCTCACTTCCCCCCCCCCCAGTTTTAGGGCTGGATTTTTGGGGGGGGGCTCCCCCCGACCCCCCCCAGACTCGGCGGCAGATGTTTTCACCAAAATCGCCTTTATTGGCCTCAAAACACGCCCAGCTCCGTGGCAATACTTGGGGGGAAGTCGGGGGGGGTCCATCGTCCTGGGGGGCTGGAAAAGGAGGAAAGGGGGAGCTTTTGGGGTGGGGGGGGGATTTGGGGTGGGGTTATGGGGTGGGATCGGGGGTTTTAGGGCAGGGAGGGGTCAAAAAGGGCAATTTTGGGGTGGGGGCCAGGTATGGGGGGGGTCCAAGTGGTGGTTTTGGGGTTGGGGGGGTCCCAGGGGCAGATTTGGGGTTGGGGGGGCTCCCAGGGGCAGTTTTGGGGTGGGGGGGGCTCCCAGGGGCAGTTTTGGGACTGGGGGGGGTCCCAGCAGTTTTGGGGTGAGATTTGGGGTTGGGGGGGTCCCAGTGTCAGTTTTGGGGTGGGGGGGCTCCCAGGAGCAGTTTTGGGGCGGGATCTGGGGGTGGGGGGGCTCCTAATGGCAATTTTGGGGTTGGGGGGGGTCCAAGCAGTGGTTTTGGGGTGGGATTTGGGTTGGGGGGTCTCCCAGTGGCAGTTTTGGGGTTGGGGGGGTCCTATTGGCAGTTCTGGGGTGGGCTTTTGGGGAGGGGGGTGTTCGGTGGCAGTTTTGGGGTTGGAGGGGTCCTAGAGGCAGTTTTGGGGTGAGATTTTGGGGAGGGGGATGCCAGCTGCACTTTTGGGGTTCGGGGGGCTCCCAGGGGCAGTTTTGGGGCGGGATTTGGGACTGGGGTGTCCCCGGGGCAGTGTCAGGGTGGGGGTCTCCCAGGTGCATTTTTGGGGCGGGATTTGGGGCTGGGGGGTTCCCACGGGCACATTTGGGGTTGGATTTGGAGCTGGGGGCTCCCCGGGGCAGTTTCGGGGTGGGATTTGGGGCTGGGGGCTCCCAGGGCACTTTTGGGGCTGAATTTGGGGCTGGGGGCTCCCTGGAGCAGTTTTGGGGTTGGGGGACTCCCAGGGGCAGTTTTGGGGCTGGGGGCTCCCAGTGTCAGTTTTAGGATGTGGGGAGGTCCTAGGGGCAGTTTTGGGGTGGGATTTGGGGCTGGGGGTTCCTGGGGCAGTTTAGGGTGGGATTTGGGGCTGGGGTGTCCCCACAGCAGTTTTGGGGTTGGTGGGCTCCCCGTGGCACTTTTCGGGCTGGATTTGGGGCTGGGGGCACCCCAGGGCAGTTTTGGGGCTGGATTTGGGGCTGGTGTCTCCCTGGGCAGTTTCGGAGGGGGATTTGGGGCTGGGGGCTCCCAGGGCACTTTTGGGGCTGGATTTGGGGCTGGGGTATCCCCACAGCTGTTTTGGGGTTGGGGGCTCCCCGTGGCACTTTTGGGGCTGGATTTGGGGCTAGGGGCTCCCTGGGACAGTTTTGGGATGGGATTTGGGGCTGGGGGCTCCCTGGGGCCCTTTTGGGGTTGGGGGGCTCCCTGGGGCCCTTTTGGGGTTGGGGGGGCTCCCTGGGGCACTTTTGGGGCAGGATTTGGGGCTGAGGACTCCTAGGGGCAGTTTTGGGGCTGGATTTGGGCTGGGGGCCTCCCGGAGCAGTTTTAGGGCAGGATTTGGGGCTGGGGGCTCCCTGGGCAGTTTTGGGACAGGATTTGGGGCTGAGGGCTCCTGGGGCAGTTTTGGGGTTGGGTGGTTCCCAGGGGCACTTTTGGGGTTGGATTTGGGGCTGAGGGCTCCTGGGGCCCTTTTGGGGTTCGGGGGCTCCCTGGGGCCCTTCTGGGTTAGGATTTGGGGCTGGGGGCTCCCTGGTGCCCTTTTGGGGTTCAGGGGCTCCCTGGGGCCCTTTTGGGGCAGGATTTGGGGCTGGGGGCTCCCCGGGGCCGTGGGGGGTCGCCGTACCGGGGTCTTGCATCCCTACACCTCGCGGAAGTCGTCTTGGAAGTGGAGCAGCACGTTGGGGGCGAAGTCTTTGGGGTCGAGGCCGAGGCGGCGCAGCTCGGGGGTGTCATCGGGGACCCCGTTTTCGGGCAGCGTCAGGGGGGGGAGCAGGGGGCGCCCCCCACAGCGCCAGGCGTAGCCCCCCCCGTGCGCGTTCCAGGGCAGCGCCCGCTCCTGCGCCGCCTCCACCGCCTCCTCCCCGCACACCTGGGGGGGGGACAGGGGGTGAGGGACCCCCCCCCAAAATTAAAGGGGGGACCCCAAAGGGAAAAGGAACCCCCCCCCCCGGGGATGTGCAGGAAGGGGGGGGTGTGGGGGGGTCGCTAAAGGGCCAAAGATCTCCGCGGGGGCAGTGGGGACCCTAAAAAGGGGAGGGGGGCAAGCATGGGGGGGTCCTAAAGCCTCAACTTCCCCCTCAAGATGACAGCAGGGACCCCAAAAAGGGGCTGGGGTCAAGCCTGGGGAGGCCCTGAACCCCAAAACCCCCCTAAAGTGACTCCAGGGACCCCCCAAAAAGGGGATGGGGCCAAACTTGGGGGTCTCCTAAAACCCAAAACCCCCCTAAAGTGACAGCAGGGACCCCAAAATGGGACAGGGTCAAACCTGGGGGGCCCCCAACCCCTCCCCAAGTGACACGAGGGACCCCCAAAAAGGGTCTGGGGACAAGTCTGGGGACCCCCTGAGACCCCCAACCCCCCCTGGATTAAAGTGGGGACCCCAAAGATGGGACAGGGTCAAGTCTGGGGGTCCCCTAACGCCCGAACCCCCCTAAAGTGACTCCAGGGACCCCAAAAAGGGGACGGGGCCAAACTTGGGGGTCCCCTAAACCCCAAAACCCCCCTAAAGTGTTACCGGGGACACCAAAAAGGGGCTGGGGCCAAACGTTGGGGTTCCCTGACCCCAATCCCCAACCCCGGAGACCCCAAAAAGGGGATGGGGCCAAACCTGGGGGTCCCCTGAGACCCCCAACCCCCCCCAAAGTGACACCGGGGATCCCCAAAAAGAGGATGGGGCCAAACTTTGGGGTCCCCTAAACCCCCAACCCCCCCCAAAGGGGCACCATGGACCCCCCCTAAAGGGTGTGGGGACAAATCTGGGGGTCCCCTGAGCCCCCAACCCCCCCCAAAGGGACACCGGGGACCCCAAAAAGGGGCTGGGGCCAAACCTGGGGGGCCCCTAAACTCCAGCCCCCCCCCCCACAAAGGGGCACCAGGGACCCCCAAAAAGGGGAGGGGGCCAAACTTTGGGGTCCCCTAAACCCCCAACCCCCCTAAAGTGACAGCAGGGACCCCATAAAGGGGGAGGGGGCCAAACCTTGGGGTCCCCCACCCCCCCCAAAACGACACCAGCACCCCCCCCCCCCAAAAAAAAAAAAAAAAAAAAAAAAAAAGGTTGGGGCCAAACATTGACCCCCCCCACCCCCCCCAAAAAAAAAAAAACCCACAGCCTCCCAAAACCCATTTGGGGCCAACCCTTGGGGTGCCCCCAACCCCAAAAGGGGGTGGCAGGACCCCCCCCGTGCCCCCCCCGCGCCCCCCACCTCGAGGAGCTGCTGCTGCCCGGTGAGGGTGTTGTGGAGCCGCACCAGGCGGGGGGCGTCCGAGAGGAGCCCCACCTCGCAGCGGGGGTCCCGCCACCACGGCAGCGGGGGGGGGGCCCAGTCCGAGCGCGGCAGTGGGGGGGGGGCCCCGGCCATGGCCCCCCCCGGGGGGCGGAAGGAGATGCAGCCGGTCTGGGGGTCCACGCGGGTCAAGGGCTGGGGGGGGGGGGACACGGCAGTGAATGGGACCCCCCCCCGGGTCTGGGACCCCTCCCCCAGAGAGACAATTCCCCCCCCCCAACCCCAACTGGACCCCCCCATCCCACACTGAGACCCCCCCCCCATACTGAGACCCCCCCCCCCATACTGGGACTCCCCCCCCGGGTCTGGGACCCCCCCAGGACGCCCCCATCCCACATTGAGACCCCCCCCCCAATACTGGGACCCCCAAAACCCATTGCCCCCATTCCAAACTGGGACCCCCCCCCCAGACCTGGGACCCCCCCAAAGGGCACTGAGACCCCCCCCCCAGGCCCCTCCCCATACTGCTCCCCCCCCCATACTGGGAACGCCCCTCCCCATACCGAGACCCCCCCAAAACCGATCGCCCCCCCCCCATACTGGGACCTCCCCCCAGACCTGCGACTGCCCCCCCAGAGACCCTCCCCACCCAGGAACCCCCCAGGATGCCCCCATTTCATACTGGGACCCCCTCCCCCATACTGGCGACCCCCTCCCCCCGTACTGGGACTCTCCCCCACACACTGGGACCCCCTACTCCATACTGGGACCCCCCCCCCTCCATACTGGGACCCCATCCCACATACTGGGACCCCCCCATCCCATACTGGGACCCCCCCATCCCATACTGGGACCCCATCCCACTTACTGGGCCCCCCCCATCCCATACTGGGACCCCCCCCATCCCATACTGGGACCCCATCCCGCATACTGGGAACCCCCCATCCCATACTGGGACCCCCCCCCCTCCATACTGGGACCCCATCCCACATACTGGGACCCCCCCCCCTCCATACTGGGACCCCATCCCACATACTGGGACCCCCCCATCCCATACTGGGACTCCCCCATCCCATACTGGGACCCCCCCCTCTCCATACTGGGCCCCCCCCATCCCATACTGGGACCCCCCCCATCCCATACTGGGACCCCATCCCGCATACTGGGAACCCCCCATCCCATACTGGGACCCCCCCCCCTCCATACTGGGACCCCATCCCACATACTGGGACCCCCCCCCCTCCATACTGGGACCCCATCCCACATACTGGGACCCCCCCATCCCATACTGGGACTCCCCCATCCCATACTGGGACCCCCCCCTCTCCATACTGGGCCCCCCCCATCCCATACTGGGACCCCCCCCATCCCATACTGGGACCCCCTCCCCCATACTGGGACCCCCTCCCCCATACTGGGACCCCCCCCCCACTCACATCACCGGTCTGGGGGTCAAACCAGTGGCTGACGTCACTCCCAAGAGCGTCCAGGAGGGGCCTCAGGCTGACGTCACCTGGGGGGGGAGAGGGGGGGGGGGCGATCACCTCCGGCCTCCCCCTCCCCCCCGGGCCCCCCCCGCCTTACCGGGAACCGCCATAACGGCTGGGGGGGGTCCCGGCGCCCCCCCCCCTCAAAATAACGGGAGGGGTCCCGGTGCCCCCCCCTACCTCGGCGCTCCCTCAGCACCGGCCCCAGGTCGAAGACGCGGCCGCAGGCGCTGACCCAGGGCCGCCCGCTCTGGGCCGCCGCCGCCACCTCCCGCGCCGTGAAGTACCGGGGCCGCTGCTGCGCCGCCATGGCAACGCCGCCGGAAAGCGCCGTCGCCGTGGCAACGCCGCCGCCCTCCCTAGCAACGACGTCGCCCTCCCTAGCAACGACGTCGCCCTCCCTAGCAACGACGTCGCCCTCCGCAGCAACGCCGCCGCCTTTCGTGGCAACGCCGCCGCAAAGCGTTGTCTCCGCGGCAACGGCGCCCCGAAGCTCCTCCCCGCTGCCGTTGGGCCAAGCCCCGCCCCCAGCGCCGCGCTGCCATGGCGACGGCGCGGCGGAGCCCGGAAGCCGAGCCGCGCGGGGCGTGCTGGGAGTTGTAGTCCCCGGCCCCCCCCCCTCCGCCGGGCGATGTCACCGCCGGCGGCGCCGCCGCGCGGGGGCTGCCGGGAAGCGACGGCGCCATGGCGGAACCGGCGGGGGAGAACGGCTGCGGAGGGAGGGGGCGGGGCACGGCGGTGAGCGGGGGGGGGGGAAGGGGGGGCTATAGGGGGGTATGGGGGGCTATAGGGGGGTATGGGGGGCTATAGGGGGCTATAGGGGGTCTATAGGGGACATGGGGGGCTATAGGGGGCTATAGGGGGTCTATAGGGGACATGGGGGGCTATAGGGGACCGGGGGTTTATAGGGGTCTATAGGGGGTATGGGGGGGCTACAGGGGAATGGGGGTCTATAGGGGGGCTATAGGGGACATGGGGGGGCTATAGAGGACATGGGGGGACTATACGGACCTATAGGGGACCGGGGGGGCTGTAGGGGACCGGTGGGGGGGGCTATAAGGGACCGGGGATCTATAGGGGACAACGGGGGGCTATAGGGGACTTGTGGTCTGTAGGAGACCGGGGGGCTATAGGGGTCTATAGGGGGTATGGGGAGGGGTTATAGGAGGCTATAGGGGGTCTATAGGGGGTATGGGGGGGCTACAGAGGAGTGAGGGGTCTATAGGGGACAT